>NC_034190.2:1754873-1863454 GCF_002021735.2 Oncorhynchus kisutch | reverse complement strand
TCTCTTCTCTTCTCTTCTCTTCTCTTCTCTTCTCTTCTCTTCTCTTCTCTTCTCTTCTCTTCTCTTCTCTTCTCTTCTCTTCTCTTCTCTTCTCTCTCGTCTCCTTTCTCTTCACCTTCTCCTCCGCTCTTCTCCTCTCTTCTCCTCCTCTTCTCTTCTCCTCTCTTCTCCTCTCTTCCCCTCTCTTCTCTTCTCTTCTCTTCTCTTCGCTTCTCTCCTCTCTTCACTTCTCCTCTCTTCTCTTCTCCTCTCTTCTCCTCCTCTTCTCTTCTCCTCTCTTATCTTATCCTCTCTTGTCTTCCCTTCTCTCACCTTCTCTTCTCTTCACTTCCCCTCTTCTCTCTTCTCCTCTCTTCTCTTCTCTTCTCCTCTCTTCTCTTCTTATCTTCTCTTCTCTTCCCCTCCTCTCTTCTCTTCTCTTCTCTTTCACTTCCCTTCTTCTCTTCTCCTCTCTTCTCTTCCCTTCATTTCTCTTCTCCTCTCTTTTCCTCTCTTCTCTTCTCCTCTCTTCTCTTCTCTTCTGTTTCTCCTCTCTTCTCCTCTCTTCTCTTCTCCTCTCTTCTCCTCTCTTCTCTTCCCTTCTTCTTTTCTCTTCTACTCTCTTCTCTTCTCTTCTCTCCTCTCCTCTCTTCACTTCTCCCTCTCTTCTCCTCTCTTCTACTCCTCTTCTCTTCTCCTCTCTTCTCCTCTCTTCCCCTCTCCTCTCTTCTCTTCTCTTCTCTTCTCTTCTCTTCTCTTCTCTTCTCTTCTCTTCTCTTCTCTTCTCTTCTCTTCTCTTCTCTTCTCTTCTCTTCTCTTCTCTTCTCTTCTCTTCTCTTCTCTTCTCTCCTCTCCTCTCCTCTCTTCACTTCTCCTCTCTTCTCTTCTCCTCTCTTCTCCTCCTCTTCTCTTCTCCTCTCTTCTCCTCTCCTCTTCTCTTCTCCTCTCTTCTCCTCTCTTTTCCTCTCTTCTCTTGCCCTCTCTTCTCATCTCCTCTCTTCTCTTCCCCTCTCTTCTCTTCTCTTCTCCTCTCTTCTCTTCCCCTGCTCTCTTCTCTTCTCCCTCTCTTCTCCTCTCTTGTCCTCTCTTCTCTTCTCTTCTCCCCTCTTCTCTTCTCTTCTCTTCTCTTCTCTTCTCTTCTCTTCTCTTCTCTTCTCTTCTCTTCTCTTCTCTTCTCTTCTCTTCTCTTCTCTCCTCTCCTCTCTTCACTTCTCCTCTCTTCTCCTCTCTTCTACTCCTCTTCTCTTCTCCTCTCTTCTCCTCTCTTCCCCTCTCCTCTCTTCTCTTCTCTTCTCTTCTCTTCTCTTCTCTTCTCTTCTCTTCTCTTCTCTTCTCTTCTCTTCTCTTCTCTTCTCTTCTCTTCTCTTCTCTTCTCTTCTCTTCTCTCCTCTCCTCTCTTCACTTCTCCTCTCTTCTCTTCTCCTCTCTTCTCCTCTTCTCTTCTCTTCTCCTCTCTTCTCCTCTCTTCTCTTCTCTCTTCTCTTCTCCTCTCTTATCTTATCCTCTCTTGTCTTCCCTTCTCTCACCCTCTCTTCTCTTCTCGTCACTTCCCCTCTTCTCTCTTCTCTTCTCTTCTCTTCTCCTCTCTTCTCTTCTCTTCTCTTCTCTTCTCCTCTCTTCTCTTCTTATCTTCTCTTCTCTTCCCCTCATCTCTTCTCTTCTCTTCACTTCCCTTCTTCTCTTCTCCTCTCTTCTCTTCCCTTCATTTCTCTTCTCCTCTCTTTTCCTCTCTTCTCTTCTCCTCTCTTCTCTTCTGTTCTCCTCTCTTCTCCTCTCTTCTCTTCTCCTCTCCTCTCTTCTCTTCTCTTCTCTTCTGTTCTCTTCTCTTCTGTTCTCCTCTCTTCTCTTCTCTTCTGTTCTGTTCTCCTCTCTTCTCCTCTCTTCTCTTCTCCTCTCTTCTCCTTTCTTCTCCTCTCCTCTCCCCTATTTTATTCTGTTCAGTCAGTCAGTCAGTCAGCCAGTCAGTATGTGATGAGTGATGAGTGCTCTCCATCCAGACAAACCTCTGAGGGGACTTCTGCTTTATGTCTGTGTCTACGCAATTAGTGTGTGTATGTGTTGTGTTTGTGTTGTGTTGTGTTTTTTGTTTGTTGTGTGTTGTGTTTTGTGTGTGTTCTTGTGTTTTGTGTGTTGTGTTTTGTGTGTTGTGTTGTGTTTTGTGTGTTGTGTGTTGTTTTGTGTGTTGTGTTTTGTGTGTTGTGTGTTGTTTTGTGTGTTGTGTGTTGTGTGTTGTTTTGTGTGTTGTGTTTTGTGTGTTGTGTGTTGTGTTTTGTGTGTGTTGTGTTTTGTGTTGTTGTATTGTGTTTTGTGTTGGGTTGTGTGTTGTGTTTTGTGTGTTGTTTTGTGTTGTGTGTGTGTTCTTGTGTGGTTCAGTTGATAGAGCATGGCTCTTGTATTCATGCATGACTGTAAATTGCTCTGGATACAAGCATAATGTGTTATATATTACCTACCCTATGTTGGGTAATGTGTGTCTTAGCAGTCTGATTAGCTGGCTCTGTGTAGCATGCCTCTAGGGTCATTAGTAACAGTGTGACTCACCAGATCTGGTCTGAATGTTGGTCGAATTTAGATGGGAGGTCAGCTCTGTCCGTGCCCTGGGAAGCAGCGGCTACTTTTAGAACACTCACAACGTTCTGAATCAGAACGGAGAACACAGGCAGCCACAGCGCTGGTTTTTGTTCTAGCACCTGGGTGATGGCATGTCATGCTTCAGAACTGGGTGAGAATGGAACAGAATTCTCTACTCTACTCTACTCTACTCTACTCTACTCTACTCTACTCTTCTCCTTTCCTCTTCTCTCTTCCTGTGCTCTCCTCCTCTCCTTCTCTCCACTCCTCCTCTCCTCTTCTCTCCTTGTCCCATCCCCTCCTCTCCTCCTTTCTCCTCCCCTCCCCTCCTCTCCACTCCTCTCCTCTCCTTTCCTCTTCTCTTCTCATATCCCTTCCTCCTCCCCCCTCCTCTCAGCTCCTGTCCCAATCACAGACCCTGAATCCGTCCCTAAATCCCAGTCCCTGAATCCCAATCCCTGAGTCCCAGTCCCCGAGTCCCTGAGTCCCAGTCCCTGAGTCCCTGAGTCCTAGTCCCTGAGTCCCAGTCCCTGAATCCCAGTCCTTGAGTCCCAGTCCTTGAGTCCCAGTCCTTGAGTCCCAGTCCCTGAGTCCCAGTCCCTGAGTCCCAGTCCCTGATTCCCAGTCCCTGACTCCAAGTCCCTGACTCCAAGTCCCTGAGTCCCAGTCCCTGAGTCCCTGAGTCCCTGAATCCCAGTTCCTGAATCCCAGTCCCTGAGTCCCAGTCCCTGAGTCCCAGTCCCTGAGTCCCTGAGTCCCAGTCCCTGAGTCCCAATCCCTGAGTCCCAGTCCTTGAGTCCCAGTCCCTGAGTCCCAGTCCCTGAGTCCCAGTCCCTGATTCCCAGTCCCTAAATCCCAGTCCCTGACTCCAAGTCCCTGACTCCAAGTCCCTGACTCCAAGTCCCTGAGTCCCAGTCCCTGAGTCCCTGAGTCCCTGAATCCCAGTTCCTGAATCCCAGTCCCTGAGTCCCAGTCCCTGAGTCCCAGTCCCTGAGTCCCTGAGTCCCAGTCCCTGAGGCCCAATCCCTGAGTCCCAGTCCCTGAGTCCTAATCCCTGAGTCCCAGTCCCTGAGTCCCAGTCCCTGAGTCCCTGATTCCCAGTCCCTAAATCCCAGTCCCTGATTCCCAGTCCCTAAATCCCAGTCCCTGACTCCCAGTCCCTGAGTCCGAGTCCCTGATTCCCAGTCCCTGATTCCCAGTCCCTGATTCCCAGTCCCTGATTCTCAGTCCCTGATTCCCAGTCCCTGAGTCCCAGTCCCTGAGTCCCAGTCCCTGATTCCCAGACCCTGAGTCCCAGTCCCTGAGTCCCAGTCCCTGAGTCCCAGTCCCTGAGTCCCAGTCCCTGATTCCCAGTCCCTGATTCCCAGTCCCTGAGTCCCAGTCCCTGAGTCCCAGTCCCTGAGTCCCAGTCCAGAAGCCATCTTTAAACACCACTCCAGATATAACAACATTTCTCTTGTTTGGAGAAATTCAGTAGCTGGAATCCCAATTTGCTCCAATAGAGAATTTAGTAGCAAAGCATCAGCTCAGCAGGTAGATTAACTCTGTCACAATCTCTGATGTGTCGAAGGCCCATTTTCTATTCTGTCTGATGTCTCTAGCCAGGTTCACTGTGGAGCTGTGTGTGTGTGTGGGTGCGTGTGTGTTTTACGTATGTGAGTGCGTACGTGCATACGTGTGAACTTGTGCGTGTGTGTTTCTGGCTGCAGGATGAAAGGATGCAGACCACTCAGGTGACCACATTGGGGGGGGGACCTCTATGGAACTCCACCATTCAGACTGGAAACCTCTGGTTATATACACTCTGGTAGTTTGGGAAGAGATCCTTGTTCTTATTTCTCTGTTGCAATGACTAAATCCCTCAGAGACAGGACCAATGCCCTTCCTATGAGACCTGCTAATGTTTTTCCCTTGAAGAACCTCATCAGCAGTCAGGAAATGTCCATTTGAAATATTCTCACATATATGTGACTCGTTTCAGGGAACTAGTAATTGTTTTACTTTATTTTATTTCACCTTTATTTAACCAGGTATTTATATATATAACCCTAACCCTTTATTTAACCGGGTATTTATATATATAACCCTTTATTTAACCAGGTATTTATATATATAACCCTAACCCTTTATTTAACCAGGTATTTATATATATAACCCTTTATTTAACCAGGTATTTATATATATAACCCTTTATTTAACCAGGTAGTCTAGTTGAGAACAAGTTCTCATTTACAAATGTGACCTGGCCAAGATAAAGCATAGTAGTGCGACACATACAACAACACAGAGTTACACATGGAGTAAACAAACATACAGTCAATAATACAGTAGAAAAGTCTATATACAGCGTGTGCAAATGAGGTAGGATAATGGAGGTAATAAATATGCATAGTGGTGACATAATAATAAAAATTGGCCATGGTGGCGAAGTAATTACAATATAGCAATTAAACACTGGAATGGTAGATGAGCAGAAGATGAATATGCAAGTAGAGATACTGGGGTGCAAAGGAGCAAGATAAATAAATAAATACAGTATGGGGATGTGGTAGTTGGATGGGCTATTTATAGATGGGCTATGTACAGGTGCAGTGATCTGTGAGCTGCTCTGACAGCTGGTGCTTAAAGCTAGTGAGGGAGATAAGTGTTTCCAGTTTCAGAGATTTTTGTAGTTCGTTCCAGTCATTGGCAGCAGAGAACTGGAAGGAGAGGTGGCCGAAGGAAGAATTGGCTTTGGGGATGACCAGTGAGATATACCTGCTGGAGCGTGTGCTACGGGTGGGTGTTGCTATTGTGATCAGTGAGCTGAGATAAGGTGGGGCTTTACCTAGCAGAGACTTGTAGATGACCTGGAGCCAGTGGGTTTGGCGACGAATATGAAGCGAGGGCCAGCCAACGAGAGCGTACAGGTCACAGTGGCGGGTAGTATATGGGGCTTTGGTGACAAAACGGATGGCACTGTGATTGACTGCATGCAATTTATTGAGTAGAGGGTTGGAGGTTATTTTGTAAATGACATCACCGAAGTCAAGGATCGGTAGGATAGTCAGTTTTACAAGGCTATGTTTGGCTGCATGAGTGAAGGATGCTTTGTTGCGAAATAGGAAGCCGATTCTAGACTGGAGATGTTTAATGTGAGTCTGGAAGGAGAGTTTACAGTTTAACCAGACATAGTATTTGTAGTTGTCCACATATTCTAAGTCAGAACCGTCCAGAGTAGTGATGCGGGCAAATGCGGGCAGCGATCGGTTGAAGAGCATGCATTTAGTTTTACTTTAAACGGTTTAAGAGCAGTTGGAGGCCACGGAAGGAGAGTTGTATGGCATTGAAGCTCGTCTGGAGGTTAGTTAACACAGTGTCCAAAGAAGGGCCAGATGTATACTGAATGGTGTCGTCTGCATAGAGGTGGATCAAAGAATCACCAGCAGCAAGAGCGACATCATTGTTATATACAGAGAAAAGAGTCGGCTCGAGAATTGAACCCTTGTGGCACCCCCATAAAGACTGCCAGAGGTCCGGACAACAGGTCCTCCGATTTGACATACTGACTTCTATCAGAGAAGTAGTTGGTGAACCAGGCGAGGCAGTCATTTGAGAAACCAAGGCTGTTGAGTCTGCCAATAAGAATGTTGTGATTGACAGAGTCAAAATAAAGATAAAGCATAGTAGTGCGACACATACAACAACACAGAGTTACACATGGAGTAAACAAACATACAGTCAATAATACAGTAGAAAAGTCTATATACAGCGTGTGCAAATGAGGTAGGATAATGGAGGTAATAAATATGCATAGTGGTGACATAATAATAAAAATTGGCCATGGTGGCGAAGTAATTACAATATAGCAATTAAACACTGGAATGGTAGATGAGCAGAAGATGAATATGCAAGTAGAGATACTGGGGTGCAAAGGAGCAAGATAAATAAATAAATACAGTATGGGGATGTGGTAGTTGGATGGGCTATTTATAGATGGGCTATGTACAGGTGCAGTGATCTGTGAGCTGCTCTGACAGCTGGTGCTTAAAGCTAGTGAGGGAGATAAGTGTTTCCAGTTTCAGAGATTTTTGTAGTTCGTTCCAGTCATTGGCAGCAGAGAACTGGAAGGAGAGGTGGCCGAAGGAAGAATTGGCTTTGGGGATGACCAGTGAGATATACCTGCTGGAGCGTGTGCTACGGGTGGGTGTTGCTATTGTGATCAGTGAGCTGAGATAAGGTGGGGCTTTACCTAGCAGAGACTTGTAGATGACCTGGAGCCAGTGGGTTTGGCGACGAATATGAAGCGAGGGCCAGCCAACGAGAGCGTACAGGTCACAGTGGCGGGTAGTATATGGGGCTTTGGTGACAAAACGGATGGCACTGTGATTGACTGCATGCAATTTATTGAGTAGAGGGTTGGAGGTTATTTTGTAAATGACATCACCGAAGTCAAGGATCGGTAGGATAGTCAGTTTTACAAGGCTATGTTTGGCTGCATGAGTGAAGGATGCTTTGTTGCGAAATAGGAAGCCGATTCTAGACTGGAGATGTTTAATGTGAGTCTGGAAGGAGAGTTTACAGTTTAACCAGACATAGTATTTGTAGTTGTCCACATATTCTAAGTCAGAACCGTCCAGAGTAGTGATGCGGGCAAATGCGGGCAGCGATCGGTTGAAGAGCATGCATTTAGTTTTACTTTAAACGGTTTAAGAGCAGTTGGAGGCCACGGAAGGAGAGTTGTATGGCATTGAAGCTCGTCTGGAGGTTAGTTAACACAGTGTCCAAAGAAGGGCCAGATGTATACTGAATGGTGTCGTCTGCATAGAGGTGGATCAAAGAATCACCAGCAGCAAGAGCGACATCATTGTTATATACAGAGAAAAGAGTCGGCTCGAGAATTGAACCCTTGTGGCACCCCCATAAAGACTGCCAGAGGTCCGGACAACAGGTCCTCCGATTTGACATACTGACTTCTATCAGAGAAGTAGTTGGTGAACCAGGCGAGGCAGTCATTTGAGAAACCAAGGCTGTTGAGTCTGCCAATAAGAATGTTGTGATTGACAGAGTCAAAAGCCTTGGCCAGGTTGATGAAGACGGCTGCACAGTACTGTCTCTTATCGATGGCGCTTATGATATCGTTTAGGACCTTGAGCGTGGCTGAGGTGCACCTATGAAGGTACGGTGGGATTCAAAATGGTTGGTAATCTGTTTGTTAACTTGGCTTTCCTTAGTAAGCCAGGGTGGGATAGATATAGGTCTGTAGCAGTTTGGGTCTAGAGTGTCTCCCCCTTTGAAGAGGGGGATGACCGCAGGAGCTTTCCAATCTATGGGAATCTCAGACGATACGAAAGAGAGGTTGAACAGGCTGGTAATAGGGTTTGCAACAATTTTGGCAGATAATTTTAGAAAGAGAGTGTCCAGAATGTCTAGCCCGACTGATTTGTAGGGGTCCAGATCTTGCAGCTTTTCAGAACATCAGCTATCTAGATTTGGGAGAAGGAGAAGTGGGGGAGGTTTGGGCGAGTTGCTGTGGGGAGCGCAGGGCTGTTGACCGGGGTAGGGGTAGCCAGGTGAAAAGCATGGCCAACCGTAGAAAAATGCTTATTGAAATTATCAATTATAGTGGTTTTATCAGTGGTGTCCGTGTTACCTAGCCTCAGTGCAGTGGGCAGCTGGGAGGAGGTGCTCTTATTCTCCATGGACTTTACAGTGTCCCAGAACTTTTTTGAGTTTGTGCTTTCCTAACTGCCTGTGTTGGATTTGTTCCTAACTTCCCTGAAAAGTTGCATATCACGGGGGCTATTCGATGCTAATGCAGAACGCCACAGGATGTTTTTGTGCTGGTCAAGGGCAGTCAGGTCTGGAGTGAACCAAGGACTATATCTGTTCCTGGTTCTACATTTTTTGAATGGGGCATGCCTATTTAAGATGGTGAGGAAGGCACTATTAAAGAATAACCAGGCATCCTCTACTGACGGGATGAGGTCAATATCCTTCCAGGATACCCGGGCCAGGTCATTTAGAAAGGCCTGCTCACTGAAGTGTTTTAGGGAGCATTTGACAGTGATGAGGGGTGGTTGTTTGATCTCAGACCCATTACGGATGCAGGCAATGAGGCAGTGATTGCTGAGATCTTGGTTGAAAACAGCAGAGGTGTATTTGGAGGGCTAGTTGGTTAGGATGATATCTAAGAGGGTGCCCGTGTTTACCCATTTGGGGTTGTACCTGGTGGGTTCATTGATAATTTGTGTGAGATTGAGGGCATCAAGCTTAGATTGTAGGATGGCCGGGGTGTTAAGCATGTCAAAGTTTAGGTCACCTAGCAGCACGAGCTCTGAGGATAGATGGTGTTCACTACTTCACAGGAGAGCCGTTTGACCGTAAACGTTAAAATCGAAATGCTTTTATAGGCAGAAATGCCTTCTGGAACATGTGATCTTTCATGTGGCTTAATAACAAATGTGAACATTAGGAACACGAAGCGAGGCGGCCATCTCTGTCGGCGTCGCTGGTTCTGTTTTTCTTCCGACGGTTGCCCTATACCTGCGCACAGAGGGGAGTAGTTCAAAGACCGGGTACACTGGTTCGAATCCAGGCTGTATCACAACCAGCCATGATTGGGAGTCACATAGGGCAGTGCACAATTAGCATCATTTGGCAGTCATTGTGAATAAGAATGTTCTTAATGTACTTGGCTAGTTAAATAAAGGTTAAATATATATATGTTTAAATACGAATAAAATTAATCAATTACGATTCTTGTTGGTTTAGACAAAGGGAGCAACCTTCCTGCTACCATGACAGGCTGAGATAATAAGTGGGCTGGACATGCCGAGAGACGAGTTTGGATTGGTCTGCCTTATAGCTTCTGTCTATTTTAGCTGGTCAGTATGTCTAGGTAATCCAGTCTAACGCTGCTTTTAAAAAACAATGTATTGTGTAGTAAAACTGCATGACTTTCCACTTCAGTGGAATTTGAGTACGATAGCTAAGGAGATGGAGAAAACACCCGTCTGGATTACATCATCAAACTAGAGGGCAACCATGCATGGCTTCAGACAGGAGATGTGTCCATCAATGAATGATGTATATGGGTAAGATCGTCTGGCTAGCTTTTTTCAGATATTACACATTTCTAATTTTGACCGAAAGTGGTTTAATTTCAAGTTAAAGGGTACTCTTAGCTATCTAGATAATGTTAGCTGGCTGGCTTGCTAGCTAACGTTACGTGTATGATCTTATTATTCGTTTCTCAGAGCCATTTGCCTGGTTAGCTATAGCCTAATGTTAGCTAGCTAACATTGAACCTGTTTCGTTAGCTACCTGCAGATTCATGCAGGGTAGTAATGTCATGAGTTGGGATTATGGTTCATTGTTTACCTAGCTAGCTAGCTACATGTCTTAACAAAAGACTCTACTATGCAAGTAAACATTTTGGGTGTGTTTGTAAATTCTGTCTGGCTCCGATTTCAGGTTTAATGACATTTTAGGAGAAAATAGAAAGACTTGTTGAAACAAAGTTTCATTCAATTAAAGTAGATTTTCGGATTCCTTTCTCTGCATGTTGAACGAGTGAATTACTCAAATCGATGGCGCAACTAAACTGACTTTTTGGGATATAAAGAAGGATTTTTTCTAACAAAACAAAACCATATTTTATATCTGGGACCCTTTGGATGACAAATCAGAGGAAAGATTTTCAAAAAGTAAGTGAATATTTAATCGTTATTTGTGAATGCCGGTGAAAACATATTTTTATGTGGGGATTCTCCTCAAACAATGGTATGGTTTCACTGTAATAGCTACTGTAAATTGGACAGTGCAGTTAGATTAACAGATTAGCAAGCTCTCAGCCTATATAAAATACTTATATGTACATAAATGTTTAAAATCCATAATATTTATGATTATTTATTTGAATTGTGTGCTGGCGGGACCCTTAGTCCTAAAAAGTCAATTATTTGCCTGACTTAACAAGAATTTAAGCTTTCTGACGATATAAGACTACATAAATGTTTAAAATCCATAATATTTATGATTATTTATTTTAATTGCGCGCCCTCCAGTTTCACCTGAAGTTGTCCTGGGACCTCTAGCCCTAAGAAGTTATTAAAGAGATGGGTGGGGCTAAAGCTTAACCTCTAGTGACTCCCAAACTTCAAAATATGCTTTACAGCCAAAGCTAGACAATCATTTGTGTAAGTTTATCGATAGCCTAGCATAGCATTTTGTCCAGCTAGCAGCAGGTAACTTGGTCAGGGAAATCAGAAAAGCAATCAAATTAAATTGTTTACCTTTGATGAGCTTCGGATGTTTTCACTCACGAGACACCCAGTTAGATAGCCAATGTTCATTTTTTCAAAAAATATTATTTTTGTAGGCAAAATAGCTCCGTTTGTTCGTTTGTTCTTCACGTTTGGCTGAGAAGTCGACCGGAAATTGCGGTCACGAAAACGCCCCAAAATATTCCAAATTAGCTCCATAATATCGACAGAAACATTGCAAACGTTGTTTATAATCAATCTTCAAGGTGGTTTTCAAATATCTATTCGATAATATATCCACCGGGACAATTTTTTTTTCTTCAGTAGGACCGATTGGAATAATGGCTACCTCTGTATTTTACGCGAGAATCACTCTGAGAGCCATCAGGTGACCACTTGCGCAATGTAGCCGCTTACGGGTATTCTTCAACATAAATGCGTAAAACTACGTCACAATGCTGTAGACACCTTGGGGAATACGTAGAAAAAGTAATCTGGTTGATAGCCCATTCACTGCTCAATAGGGACGCATTGGAACGCAGAGCTTTCAAAAGATGAGTCACTTCCGGATTGGATTTTTCTCAGGCTTTCGCCTGTAATATCAGTTCTGTTATACTCACAGACAATATTTTTACAGTTTTGGAAACTTTAGAGTGTTTTCTATCTTAAGCTGTCAATGATATGCATATTCTAGCATCTTGTCCTGACAAAATATCCCATTTACTACGGGAACGTTATTTTTCCAAAAATGAAAATACTGCCCCCTAGTCACAAAAGGTAACAGGGCTTGAACGATGCTGAATGTGTCTAGACAAAGAAGAGCTCTCCAGTAGTAGTACCAAAACAATCAAAGGCCATTTTTCTCAAAAGTGAGTTTACAAGTTTGTCAACTTTCAAAGCATAATTATTTTCTCATTGTTCCTCAACTGTAGCATATCACTTTGTAGCTTTGAGGCTCTACTTTTATCCAATGTAAAAAAACACACAAAAAAAAACATTAAAAATGTTCATATATTCACATATTTAAATGCTGTTTAGTACATACATATACATATATATACACACATATATACATACTGTATATCACATGATGATTGTTTATGCAGCAGCGTCACACAAACAACCAGGGGGCCAAATCAGTGCATCGTATCGTGCCGAATCTAACCTATTGTCATCTGAGGATAATGTTAAGTGACGCCAGCCCACGGCTACCTAGCCCCTGTGTCACTGGCACTGAGAGATGTAGCACTCCGCTGGCCACCACAGACCTGGATGGGTTCAAATACACTGAACAAAAAACTGAAATGTAACATGTAAAGTGTTGGTCCCATGTTTAATGAGCTGAAATAAACGATCCCAGAAATGTTCCATTCGCACAAAAAGCTTTGTTTCTCTCTAACATTTTCTGCACAAATTTGTTTCCATCCCTGTTTAGTGTTTCCATCCCTGTTTAGTGTTTCCATCCCTGTTTAGTGTTTCCATCCCTGTTTAGTGTTTCCATCCCTGTTTAGTGTTTCCATCCCTGTTTAGTGTTTATATACCTGTTAGTGAGCATTTCTCCTTTGCCAAGATAATCCATCCACCTGACAGCTGTGGCATATCAAGAAGCTAATTAAACAGCATGATCATTTCACAGGTGCACCTTATGCTGGGGACAATCAAAGGCCACTCTAAAATGTGAAGCTTTGTCACACATCAGAATGCCACAGACGTCTCAAGTTTTGAGGGAGCGTGCAATTGGCATGCTGACTGCAGGAATGTCCACCAGAGCTGTTGCCAGAGAATTGAATCTTCAATTCTCTGCCAGAAGCTGCCTCCAACGTCAGCGGTTTGCTGATGTCAACGTTGTGAACAGAGTGCCCCATGGTGGCGGTGGGGTTATGGTATGGGCAGGCATAAGCTACGGACAATGAAAACGGTTGCTTTTTATCAAAGTTAATTTGAATGCACAGAGAAACCGTGACAAGATCCTGATGCCCATTGTCGTGCCATTCATCCACCGCCATCACTTCATGCTTCATTATGATAATGATAATGCACAGCCCCATGTCGCAAGGACCTGTACATAAATCCTGGAAGCTGAAAATGTCCCAGTTCTTCCATGGCCTGCATACTCACCAGACATGTCACCCATTGAGCATGTTTGGGGTGCTCTGGATTGACGTGTACGACAGAGTGTTCCAGTTTCTGCCAATATCCAACAACTTCGCTTGACTGCTTTACTGATATATTTTTTTTAAAGGTGACCAACATATGCATATCTGTATTGAAATTAAATCAAATCACATTGTATTGGTTACATACACATGGTCAGCAGATGTTATTGGTCACATGGTCAGCAGATGTTATTGGTCACATGGTCAGCAGATGTTATTGGTCACATGGTCAGCAGATGTTATTGCGGGTGTAGTGAAATGCTTGTGCTTCTAGCTCCGACAGTGCAGTAATATCAAGTAAAATATAACAGTTTTACAACACATACCCAAAATACGTGTAAATCTAAGTAAGGAATGGATTAAGGATATATACACATATATGTCAGAGCAGCATTGGACTAAGATACGGTCGCATTGTATAGAATAGTATAGAATAGCATAGTATAGAATAGCATAGTATAGAATAGCATAGTATAGAATAGCATAGTATAGAATACAGTATTGTCACATTCTGACCTTAGTTCTTTTGTTATGTCTTTGTTTTAGTATGGTCAGGGCGTGAGTTGGGTGGGTTTTCTATGTTTGTTTTTCTATGAGTTGATATTTCTGTGTTTTGGCCTGGTATGGTTCTCAATCAGAGGCAGCTGTCAATCGTTGTCCCTGATTGAGAACCATACTTAGGCAGCCTGTTTTCACCCTTGATTAGTGGGTGATTATTTTCCTGTGTCTGTGTGTTCCACACGGAACTGTTTCGGGTTTTGTTATTTCACGTTATTTTTGTATTTTTCTGTGTTCTATTAAAAGTATCATGAACACGTACCACGCTGCACATTGGTCCTCCGATCCTTCCTACTACTCCTCGTCAGAGGAGGAAGAAGACCGTTACAAGTATATACTGTACATTTGAGATGGGTGATGCAGTATTTACACACAATTAAAGTGACTAAGATACAGTGGCACACTATAGAATACAGTATATACATAGTTTAGAGTACAGTATATACATAGTATAGAGTACAGTATATACATAGTATAGAGTACAGTATATACATAGTATAGAGTACAGTATATACATAGTATAGAGTACAGTATATACATAGTATAGAGTACAGTATATACATAGTATAGAGTACAGTATATACATAGTATAGAGTACAGTATATACACAGTATAGAGTACAGTATATACATAGTATAGAGTACAGTATATACATAGTATAGAGTACAGTATATACATAGTATAGAGTACAGTATATACATAGTATAGAGTACAGTATATACATAGTATAGAGTACAGTATATACATAGTATAGAGTACAGTATATACATAGTATAGAGTACAGTATATACATAGTATAGAGTACAGTATATACATATGATATACACATGAGATGGGGGATGCAATATATGTAAACAATATTAAGTAACTAAAATAATGTACAATATTAACAAGGGAAATTGTGTCACTTCTCTTGTGTTCTGTGCAAGCAGAGTCAGGATATATGCAGCAGTTTGGGCCGCCTGGCTCGTTGCGAACTGTGTGAAGACTTTCTTTCTAACAAAGACCGTAATTAATTTGCCAGAATTTTACATAATTATGACATAACACTGAAGGTTGTGCAATGTAACAGCAATATTTAGACTTAAGAATGCCACCCGTTAAATATGGAACTGTTCCGTATTTCACTGAAAGAAAAACGTTTTGTTTTCGAAATGATAGTTTCCGGATTTTACCATATTATTGACCTAAGGCTCCTATTTCTGTGTGTTATTATGTTATAACTAAGTCTATGATTTGATAGAGCAGTCTGACTGAGCGATGGTAGGCAGCAGCAGGCGCGTAAACATTCATTCAAACAGCACTTTCGTGCGTTTTGCCAGCAGCTCTTCGTTGTGCGTCAAGCATTGCGCTGTTTATGACTTCAAGCCTATCAACTCCCGAGATTAGGCTGGCAACACTAAAGTGCCTATTAGAACATCCAATAGTCAAAGGTTAATGAAATACAAATGGTATAGAGGGAAATAGTCCTATAATAACTACAACCTAAAACTTCTTACCTGGGAATATTGAAGACTCATGTTAAAAGGAACCACCAGCTTTCATATGTTCTCATGTTCTGAGCAAGGAACTTAGACGTTAGCTTTCTTACATGGCACATATTGCACTTTTACTTTCTTCTCCAACACTTTGTTTTTGCATTATTTAAACCAAATTGAACATGTTTCATGATTTATTTGAAACTAAAATTGATTTTATTGATGTATTATATTAAGTTAAAATAAAAGTGTTCATTGTTTATTCAATATTGTTGTAATTGTCACTATTACAAATATATATATATATAAAAATTGGACGATTAATCGGTATCGACTTTTTTTGCTCCTCCAATAATCGGTATCGCCATCGGTATCGCCATTGAAAAATCATAATCGGTCGACCTCTAGTGGCGGCAGGGTAGCCTAGTAGTTAGAGTGTAGAGGCGGCAGGTTAGCCTAGTGGTTAGGGTGTTGGACTAGTAACCGAAAGGTTGCAAGTTCAAATCCCCGAGCTGACAAGGTACAAATCTGTCGTTCTGCCCCTGAACAGGCAGTTAACCCACTGTTCCTAGGCCGTCATTGAAAATAAGAATTTGTTCTTAACTGACTTGCCTAGTAAAATAAAAGTGTGGAGTGCAGTTTATACACATGAGATGAGTAATGCCGGATACAGAAACATCATTAAAGTGACTAGAGATCTATTTCTAAAAGTGGCCAGTGATTCCTAATCTATGTCTATAGGCAGCCACCTCTGATGTGTTCGTGACTAGTGATATCTCATCACTTGTCACCCTCATTACACGCATTGGACTCCTTCACATAGTTGTCCCTTTATATCTGTCTGCTCCTCAGTTTGTTCCCCATGATGTCATTGATGTCGTTATGGTTTCCCCTGTTCCGACACTGTCCTTGTTTGTTGCTTGTCCATACATTTTTATTTAACGAGACAAGTCAATTAAGAGCAATTTCATATTTACAATGACATCCACCCAGGGAACAGTGGGTTAACTGCATTGTTCAGGGGCAGAACGACATATTTGTTTTACTTGTCAGCCAGGGGATTCGATCCAGCAACCTTTGGCTACTGGCCCAACTTCTTCTAACCACTAGGCTACCTGCTGCCTAAATGTTCACTGCCTGTATTTTCTTCTCGTGTCCTTACAGATTAGGGCCGAATGATTTTATTTCAATTGACTGATTTCCTTATATAAACTGTAACTCAGTAAAGTCTTTGAAATTGTTGCATGTTGTGTTTATATTTCTGGTCAGTATAGCATTCATTTAGTTGTTTAAATACGTTAAGCGTTTGATTAAGCCTACATTACAAGTCAGATGGGCAATATTTTTTCCAGTGGTTTCATTGGCTCAACCAAGCGCAGAAAAACAAATAGAATTTAAACCCGGGTCTGAGAGCGCCACAGTGACTTCTCTCACAGCATCCATCATGGATTCTCCACGTTCTGCCGTGGCGGGAGCCTGGTTCCATCTCATTCTCCACCGAGAGTCTCCAACAAACGGATGTTCCCCATTTTCCAGGACGATGAAAAGAGAAAGAGAGCATGTGACTCGACTTCCTCTTTAGGACGTTAACAAGGCAACACCTCCTACACATTTAATGGATTGGTGCAACAGTGCAGAAGAAGAACCTTCCCCTCGTCTCTCTTCTTCTAGTCCAAACCTGTATGTAGTTTCAGGTGTTTCTGTTACGCCTACGTTGGGTCTCATTCAGACTAATAATTAGATAGACACGCGACTAATGTTTAGAGGTTAGATCGTCATATCCTGCCATTTGACACGCTTCCGGGGCTGACAGATGACGATGCTCGATCAATTAATGTTTAACGGCAACATTTAATGTCTTAATTGGGTGATTTGAAGTGAAGTTGGAAGTTGTTGAGCCTTTACGTTTGGTTTTTGGATTATACATTATGCTTGTGGGGTATTACACCTCACATTCAGACTCTGCAATACTGTGTACACTATATACCTGTTATACCTGTGTATAATGTACATGATATACCTGTTATACCTGTGTATAATGTACATGATATACCTGTTATACCTGTGTATAATGTACATGATATACCTGTTATACCTGTGTATAATGTACATGATATACCTGTTGGACCTGTGTATAATGTACATGATATACCTGTTATACCTGTGTATAATGTACATGATATACCTGTTATACCTGTGTATAATGTACATGATATACCTGTTATACCTGTGTATAATGTACATGATATACCTGTTGGATCTGTGTATAATGTACATGATATACCTGTTATACCTGTGTATAATGTACATGATATACCTGTTATACCTGTGTATAATGTACATGATATACCTGTTATACCTGTGTATAATGTACATTATATACCTGTTATACCTGTGTATAATGTACATGATATATATATTTGGAAAAGCTAGTTAGAGGATGTTTTTACTGAGGGCTGGGTTTGAGGTTAGTTAGAGGATGTTTTTACTGAGGGCTGGGTTTGAGGTTAGTTAGAGGATGTTTTTACTGAGGGCTGGGTTTGAGGTTAGTTATTTATCCAGGTGTCTGAGACCCTATCTGTGTCCCAAATAGCACCCTATTCCCTATAGAGCCCTATGGGAACTGGTCAGAACTATATAGGGAATAGGTTGCCATTTGGGACTCAGTCCCTGTGCTTCTAGAGACTCATCTCAGAAAATGTAATTGGCAGGAGCCGATGTTGTGTGCCGAGAGAGCATCCAATTGCAGTCTTCCATCGGCGTGACCCTTCCAATCACAGTCTGTCTGACGTCAGTGGCGGGTTTCTTATACAGACTGTCCCCTTTGGCAATGTTAATCCAGACTGTCCCCTTTGGCAGTGTTAATCCAGACTGTCCCCTTTGGCAGTGTTAATCCAGACTGTCCCCTTTGGCAGTGTTAATCCAGACTGTTCCCTTTGACAGTGTTAATCCAGACTGTCCCCTTTGGCAGTGTTAATCCAGACTGTCCCCTTTGGCAGTGTTAATCCAGACTGTCCCCTTTGGCAGTGTTAATCCAGACTGTCCCCTTTGGCAGTGTTAATCCAGACTGTCCCCTTTGGCAGTGTTAATCCAGATTGTTCTCTTTGGCAGTGTTAATCCAGACTGTTCTCTTTGGCAGTGTTAATCCAGACTGTCCCCTTTGGCAGTGTTAATCCAGACTGTCCCCTTTGGCAGTGTTAATCCAGACTGTCCCCTTTGGCAGTGTTACTCCAGACTGTTCCCTTTGGCAGTGTTAATCCAGACTGTCCCCTTTGGCAGTGTTAATCCAGACTGTCGCCTTTGGCAATGTTAATCCAGACTGTCCCCTTTGGCAGTGTTAATCCAGACTGTCCCCTTTGGCAGTGTTAATCCAGACTGTCCCCTTTGGCAGTGTTAATCCAGACTGTCCCCTTTGGCAGTGTTAATCCAGACTGTTCCCTTTGACAGTGTTAATCCAGACTGTCCCCTTTGGCAGTGTTAATCCAGACTGTCCCCTTTGGCAGTGTTAATCCAGACTGTCCCCTTTGGCAGTGTTAATCCAGACTGTCCCCTTTGGCAGTGTTAATCCAGACTGTCCCCTTTGGCAGTGTTAATCCAGATTGTTCCCTTTGACAGTGTTAATCCAGACTGTCCCCTTTGGCAGTGTTAATCCAGACTGTCCCCTTTGGCAGTGTTAATCCAGACTGTCCCCTTTGGCAGTGTTAATCCAGACTGTCCCCTTTGGCAGTGTTAATCCAGACTGTCCCCTTTGGCAGTGTTAATCCAGATTGTTCTCTTTGGCAGTGTTAATCCAGACTGTTCTCTTTGGCAGTGTTAACTCAGGACTGTTATGCCTTCACCTCCCATGATGTCGTAGACAGCCGAGAGCTGTGTGTGTACATATATTGTCTACCTGTGGGTGGTATCAGGGAAAGGTTCCTGACCTGCCTCTCCCTGTATGTGTTCTCCAGACGAGGCCCAGTAAAGCCTGATGTGCTGTCAATCCAGTGGTCAGGGAGAAGATCCAACCGAAGGCTTCAAAGAAATAACAGTCTGTCTCCTAACAACCCACTACTCAGCCTGGTCAACTCCGGTACAATCACACACACACACGCGCGCACACACACCGGTATACTGTAGGACCAACTGGTGACTCAGTCTGACTGGTATACTGTAGGACCAACTGGTGACTCAGTCTGACTGGTATACCGTAGGACCAACTGGTGACTCAGTCTGACTGGTAGACTGTAGGACCAGCTGGTGACTCAGTCTGACTGGTATACTGTAGGACCAGCTGGTGACTCAGTCTGACTGGTATACCGTAGGACCAGCTGGTGACTCAGTCTGACAGGTATACTGTAGGACCAGCTGGGGACTCAGTCTGACTGGTATACTGTAGGACCATCTGGTGACTCAGTCTGACTGGTAGACTGTAGGGTGAGCTGGTGACTCAGTCTGACTGCTAAACTGTAGGACCAGCTGGTGACTCAGTCTGACTGCTATACTGTAGGACCAGCTGGTGACTCAGTCTGACTGGTATACTGTAGGACCAGCTGGTGACTCAGTCTGACTGGTATACTGTAGGACCAGCTGGTGACTCAGTCTGACTGCTATACTGTAGGACCAGCTGGTGACTCAGTCTGACTGATATACTGTAGGACCAGCTGGTGACTCAGTCTGACTGCTATACTGTAGGACCAGCTGGTGACTCCGTCTGACTGGTAGACTGTAGAACCAGCTGGTGACTCAGTCTGACTGGTATACTGTAGGACCAGCTGGTGACTCAGTCTGACTGCTATACTGTAGGACCAGCTGGTGACTCAGTCTGACTGCTATACTGTAGGACCAGCTGGTGACTCCGTCTGACTGGTAGACTGTAGAACCAGCTGGTGACTCAGTCTGACTGGTATACTGTAGGACCAGCTGGTGACTCAGTCTGACTGCTATACTGTAGGACCAGCTGGTGACTCAGTCTGACTGGTAGACTGTAGGACCAGCTGGTGCCTCAGTCTGACTGCTAAACTGTAGGACCAGCTGGTGACTCAGTCTGACTGCTATACTGTAGGACCAGCTGGTGACTCAGTCTGACTGGTATACTGTAGGACCAGCTGGTGACTCAGTCTGACTGCTATACTGTAGGACCAGCTGGTGACTCAGTCTGACTGGTAGACTGTAGGACCAGCTGGTGACTCAGTCTGACTGATATACTGTAGGACCAGCTGGTGACTCAGTCTGACTGCTATACTGTAGGACCAGCTGGTGACTCAGTCTGACTGGTAGACTGTAGAACCAGCTGGTGACTCAGTCTGACTGGTATACTGTAGGACCAGCTGGTGACTCAGTCTGACTGCTATACTGTAGGACCAGCTGGTGACTCAGTCTGACTGGTATACTGTAGGACCAGCTGGTGACTCAGTCTGACTGCTATACTGTAGGACCAGCTGGTGACTCAGTCTGACTGGTATACTGTAGGACCAGCTGGTGACTCAGTCTGACTGGTAGACTGTAGGACCAGCTGGTGACTCAGTCTGATTGGTAGACTGTAGGACCAGCTGGTGACTCAGTCTGACTGGTATACTGTAGGACCAGTTGGTGACTCAGTCTGACTGGTAGACTGTAGGACCAGCTGGTGACTCAGTCTGACTGGTAGACTGTAGGACCAGCTGGTGACTCAGTCTGACTGGTATACTGTAGGACCAGTTGGTGACTCAGTCTGACTGGTAGACTGTAGGACCAGCTGGTGACTCAGTCTGACTGGTAGACTGTAGGACCAGCTGGTGACTCAGTCTGATTGGTAGACTGTAGGACCAGCTGGTGACTCAGTCTGACTGGTAGACTGTAGGACCAGCTGGTGACTCAGTCTGACTGGTAGACTGTAGGACCAGCTGGTGACTCAGTCTGACTGGTATACTGTAGGACCAGCTGGTGACTCAGTCTGACTGGTATACTGTAGGACCAGCTGGTGACTCAGTCTGACTGCTATACTGTAGGACCAGCTGGTGACTCAGTCTGACTGGTATACTGTAGGACCAGCTGGTGACTCAGTCTGACTGGTAGACTGTAGGACCAGCTGGTGACTCAGTCTGATTGGTAGACTGTAGGACCAGCTGGTGACTCAGTCTGACTGGTATACTGTAGGACCAGTTGGTGACTCAGTCTGACTGGTAGACTGTAGGACCAGCTGGTGACTCAGTCTGACTGGTAGACTGTAGGACCAGCTGGTGACTCAGTCTGACTGGTATACTGTAGGACCAGTTGGTGACTCAGTCTGACTGGTAGACTGTAGGACCAGCTGGTGACTCAGTCTGACTGGTAGACTGTAGGACCAGCTGGTGACTCAGTCTGATTGGTAGACTGTAGGACCAGCTGGTGACTCAGTCTGACTGGTAGACTGTAGGACCAGCTGGTGACTCAGTCTGACTGGTAGACTGTAGGACCAGCTGGTGACTCAGTCTGACTGGTATACTGTAGGACCAGCTGGTGACTCAGTCTGACTGGTAGACTGTAGGACCAGCTGGTGACTCAGTCTGACTGGTATACTGTAGGACCAGTTGGTGACTCAGTCTGACTGGTAGACTGTAGGACCAGCTGGTGACTCAGTCTGACTGGTAGACTGTAGGACCAGCTGGTGACTCAGTCTGACAGGTAGACTGTAGGACCAGCTGGTGACTCAGTCTGACAGGTATACTGTAGGACCAGTTGGTGACTCAGTCTGACTGGTATACTGTAGGACGGTGGTGGTTCTATTTTAATCAGATTATATTCTTTGTTTAACAATGTTTAACATGTTCATGTTCATGTTCACAGTTGTCTCAAACTGAATTAGAAGCTGTATCTATCTATATCAGGTCATTGGGTGTCAATGGCCCAGAGAATTAGAGCACACACACACACACACACACACACACACACACACACACACACACACACACACGGATATATGGACACACACACACCCATGCACGAACACACACACACACACACACACACACACACACACACACACACACACACACATCCATGCACGAACACAGACACACACACACCCATGCACGAACACACACACACACACATCCATGCACGAACACACACACACACACACACACCCATGCACGAACACACACACGCACACATCCATGCACGAACACACACATACACACACACACACACACGCACACACATCCATGCACGAACACACACACACACACGCACACACATCCATGCACGAACACACACACATACACACACACACACACCCATGCACGAACACACACACACACACACATCCATGCACGAACACACACATACACACACACACACACAGCCTAAGTAGCATTATTCTATTCTATCCGAGTTGAGTGACATCTGATTACCCCAGGTCAGAGGAAATGTGCCAATGCATTGTAGGTATGCTCTGCTCCCACTGTGCCAGGTCTGTATGACGAGGACAACCAATGGATGACTCAGGTCAACAGACTCCAGAAGCTTATTGACCGGCTAGAGAAAAAGGTACATGGAAAATACAAAGCACCCTATTCCATCCACTCCCTAAATCGCCATCTCTATATAACTCTCTCCATCTCTATATAACTCTCTCCATCTATTTATAACTCTCCATCTCCATCTCTATATAACTCTCTCCTTCTCCATCTCTATATAACTCTCTCCATCTCCATCTCTATATAACTCTCTCCATCTCTATATAACTCTCTCCATCTCTATATACCTCTCTCCATCTCCATCTCTATATAACTCTCTCCATCTCTATATAACTCTCTCCATCTCTATATACCTCTCTCCATCTCCATCTCTATATAACTCTCTCCATCTCTATATAACTCTCCATCTCTATATACCTCTCTCCATCTCCATCTCTATATACCTCTCTCCATCTCCATCTCTATATACCTCTCTCCATCTCCATCTCTATATAACTCCATCTCTATATAACTCTCTCCATCTCTATATACCTCTCTCCATCTCCATCTCTATATAACTCTCTCCATCTCTATATAACTCTCTCCATCTCCATCTCTATATAACTCTCTCCATCTCCATCTCTATATAACTCTCTCCATCTCTATATACCTCTCTCCATCTCCATCTCTATATACCTCTCTCATCTCCATCTCTATATACCTCTCTCCATCTCCATCTCTATATACCTCTCTCCATCTCCATCTCTATATAACTCTCTCCATCTCTATATAACTCTCTCATCTCCATCTCTATATAACTCTCTCCATCTCTATATACCTCTCTCCATCTCCATCTCTATATAACTCTCTCCATCTCCATCTCTATATAACTCTCTCCATCTCTATATAACTCTCTCCATCTCTATATACCTCTCTCCATCTCCATCTCTATATACCTCTCTCCATCTCCATCTCTATATAACTCTCTCCATCTCTATATAACTCTCTCCATCTCTATATACCTCTCTCCATCTCCATCTCTATATACCTCTCTCCATCTCCATCTCTATATAACTCTCTCCATCTCTATATAACTCTCCATCTCCATCTCTATATACCTCTCTCCATCTCCATCTCTATATAACTCTCTCCATCTCTATATAACTCTCCATCTCCATCTCTATATAACTCTCTCCTTCTCTATATAACTCTCCATCTCCATCTCTATATAACTCTCTCCATCTCTCTATCATTCTCTCACTGGTCACTGACTTGTATGAGTCACACAGTGCAGTAAACATGTAAATTACTGAAGTGTTTCTTAGCAAGGCATACTACACACACACAAACATGCGCACACACACACACACAAACACACACACACACTCACAAACACACACACTGACTTGGATCTCCGGTTTCTTCCAGGAGGTTCGTATGGAGCCAGTTGAAGAGGAGGTGTTGGAAGGAATCACCAAATCAGTAACTTATCTACTATTAGCATTACCCTTCTGTCTGTCGCCCTGTTCTGTCTGTCGCCCTGATCTGTCTGTCGCCCTGTTCTGTCTGTCGCCCTGTTCTGTCTGTCGCCCTGATCTGTCTGTCGCCCTGTTCTGTCTGTCGCCCTGATCTGTCTGTCGCCCTGTTCTGTCTGTCGCCCTGTTCTGTCTGTCGCCCTGTTCTGTCTGTCGCCCTGATCTGTCTGTCGCCCTGATCTGTCTGTCGCCCTGATCTGTCTGTCGCCCTGTTCTGTCTGTCGCCCTGTTCTGTCTGTCGCCCTGATCTGTCTGTCGCCCTGATCTGTCTGTCGCCCTGATCTGTCTGTCGCCCTGTTCTGTCTGTCGCCCTGATCTGTCTGTCGCCCTGTTCTGTCTGTCGCCCTGATCTGTCTGTCGCCCTGTTCTGTCTGTCGCCCTGATCTGTCTGTCGCCCTGATCTGTCTGTCGCCCTGTTCTGTCTGTCGCCCTGATCTGTCTGTCGCCCTGTTCTGTCTGTCGCCCTGATCTGTCTGTCGCCCTGTTCTGTCTGTCGCCCTGATCTGTCTGTCGCCCTGTTCTGTCTGTCACCCTGTTCTGTCTGTCGCCCTGTTCTGTCTGTCGCCCTGATCTGTCTGTCGCCCTGTTCTGTCTGTCACCCTGTTCTGTCTGTCGCCCTGATCTGTCTGTCGCCCTGATCTGTCTGTCGCCCTGATCTGTCTGTCGCCCTGTTCTGTCTGTCGCCCTGTTCTGTCTGTCGCCCTGTTCTGTCTGTCGCCCTGATCTGTCTGTCGCCCTGTTCTGTCTGTCGCCCTGTTCTGTCTGTCGCCCTGATCTGTCTGTCACCCTGTTCTGTCTGTCGCCCTGATCTGTCTGTCGCCCTGATCTGTCTGTCGCCCTGATCTGTCTGTCGCCCTGATCTGTCTGTCGCCCTGTTCTGTCTGTCGCCCTGTTCTGTCTGTCACCCTGTTCTGTCTGTCGCCCTGTTCTGTCTGTCGCCCTGATCTGTCTGTCGCCCTGATCTGTCTGTCGCCCTGTTCTGTCTGTCGCCCTGTTCTGTCTGTCGCCCTGTTCTGTCTGTCGCCCTGTTCTGTCTGTCGCCCTGTTCTGTCTGTCACCCTGTTCGTTCTGTCACCCTGTTTATTCTGTCACCCTGTTTGTTCTGTCACCCTGTTTGTTCTGTCAGTCGCCCTGATCTGTCTGTCGCCCTGTTCTGTCTGTTGCCCTGTTCTGTCTGTCACCCTGTTCTTTCTGTCACCTTGTTCGTTCTGTCACCCTGTTTGTTCTGTCACCCTGTTTGTTCTGTCAATGTGTTCTGTCACCCGGTTCTGTCTGTCACCCTGTTTGTTCTGTCACCATGTTCTGTCTGTCACCCTGTTTGTTCTGTCACCCTGTTCTGTCTGTCACCCTGTTCGTTCTGTCACCCTGTTTGTTCTGTCAGTCGCCCTGATCTGTCTGTCGCCCTGTTCTGTCTGTCGCCCTGTTCTGTCTGTCACCCTGTTCTTTCTGTCACCCTGTTCTGTCTGTCACCCTGTTCGTTCGGTCACTGTGTTCTGTCCGTCCGTCACCCTGTTCATCCTGTTCATCCTTCCTTTCTGGTCAGTCTGGTCAGTCTGGTCTGTCTGTTCTGTCAGGTCAGTCTGGTCTGTCTGGTCAGTCTGTTCTGTCTGTCTGTCTGGTCTGGTCTGGTCTGGTCTATCTGGTCAGTGTGGTCTGTCTGTTCACTCTGGTCTGTCAGGTCTGTCTGTCTGGTCTGTCAGGTCTGTCTGTTTGTCTGTCTGTCTGGTCTTTCAGATCTGTATGGTCTGTCTGTCTGTCTGGTCTGTCAGGTCTGTCTGTCTGTCTGTCTGTCTGTCTGTCTGTCTGTCTGGTCAGTCTGGTCTGTCTGTTCTGTCAGGTCAGTCTGTTCTGTCTGGTCAGTCTGGTCTGTCTGTTCTGTCAGGTCAGTCTGGTCTGTCTGATCTGTCTGTCTGTCTGTCTGTCTGTCTGTCTGTCTGTCTGTCTGTCTGTCTGGTCTGGTCTGTCAGGTCAGTCTGTTCTGTCTGGTCAGTCTGGTCTGTCTGTTCTGTCTGTTCAGTCTGGTCTGTCAGGTCTGTCTGTCTGTCTGGTCTGTCTGTCTGGTCTTTCAGATCTGTCTGGTCTGTCTGTCAGGTCTGTCTGTCTGGTCTTTCAGATCTGTCTGGTCTGGTCTGTCTGATCTTTCAGATCTGTCTGGTATGTCTGTCTGGTCTGTTGTCATGGCAGAAGAGAAGACCTGGAACATTCAGAATCAGCTGCAGATGGTTGTCAAGGAAACAGTGGGGCTGAAACTTCTCTTGTCTTCAACTAGTTTTTTTCCCTCCTCCCTGTGTCTGTCTGAGTCCTTCTCTCTCTTTTTGGACTTTTTGGTGAAGATAGCATGTTTGGATAACATTGAGCTACTACTGTGTGTGTGTGTGTGCGTGTGTGTGTGTGTGTGTGTGTGTGTGTGTGTGTGTGTGTGTGTGTGTGTGTGTGTGTGTGTGTGTGTGTGTGTGTGTGTGTGTGTGTGTGTGTGTGTGTGTGTGTGTTTTGGATGGAGCCATGTTATCAGCCTCACACCGTCCCCAGATCATATGTGGAAACCAATTATATTGATATTTGTTACAGAATAAACGTGTCCACGGGACTGAGGAAGAGTCCATTTGGGATACTGCTTAAACTACTGCAACAGTGTGACATAGAACCTGTGGTAAAATACTGAAATATTGATCATCACATATTGATCATCACATATTGATCATCACATATTGATCATCACATATTTTACAGTGAAACAGTGAATTTTCGTCACATATGTAGTTTATCATTACATAATGCATAAGACTGACTGAGCCTCGTGTGAGTCTGTTTGTGAGCCATGCGGGCTCCAATTAGCCTGTAGAGGAGAGAGAGACAGAGAGCCACAGTTAAAGGGCATGGTATTAGTGCAGAACCAGCTCAGAGGTCACTGGTGACCCAGGGGAGAAAGCTTTCACTTACTGTACCCATCAGCCCCTTCTGCTACTGTCAACAAACCCTGCCTCTCTCAACAACAGACTGGTTATGCCACAAATGGAACCCTATTCCCTATTTAGTGCACTACTTTAGACCAGGGACCTTGGTAGTACACTACTTTAGACCAGGGACCTTGGTAGCACACTACTTTATACCAGGGACCCTGGTAGTACACTACTTTAGACCAGGGACCCTGGTAGTACACTACTTTACAAATGAAACCCTATTCCCTATTTACTGCACTACTTTAGATCAGGGACCCTGGTAGTACACTACTTTACAAATGAAACCCTATTCCCTATTTAGTGCACTACTTTAGATCAGGGCACTGTGCCCTCTTCACAACTCCCCTTTTCTAGTTTGTTGTTGATGTGGACGCCAAGGAACTTGAAGCCCTCAACCTGCTCTACTCCAGCCTCATCAATGAGAATGAGGGCGTGCCCGGCCCTGCTCTACTACAGCCTCATCAATGAGAATGAGGGCGTTCCCGGCCCTGCTCTACTCCAGCCTCATCAATGAGAATGAGGGCGTGCCCGGCCCTGCTCTACTACAGCCTCATCAATGAGAATGAGGGCGTGCCCGGCCCTGCTCTACTACAGCCTCATCAATGAGAATGAGGGCGTGCCCGGCCCTGCTTTTGCTGTAGTCCACGAACATCTCCTTTGTCTTGATCATGTTGAGGGAGAGGTTGTTGTCCTGGCACCACACGGCCAAGTCTCTGACCTCCTCCCTATAGGCTGCCTCAACGTTGTAGGACAGGTTGTTGTCCTGGCACCACACGGCCAGGTCTCTGATCTCCTCCTATAGAATGTCTCGTCGTTGTCGGTGATCAGGCCTACCACTGTTGTGTCGTCAGCAAACTTAATGATGGGGTTGAAGTCGTGCTTGGCCATGCAATCATGAGTGAACAGGGAGGACAGGAGGGGACTGAGCAGGACCACTGAGGGGTCATAATATGAGCTATTATTATCCCAGATCTGTTTATGTTGTTGTTTATATGTTGTTATGTTGTTGTTTATGTGTTGTTATGTTGTTGTTTATGTGTTATGTTGTTATGTTGTTGTCTGTGTTGTTATGTCGTTGTTTATGTGTTGTCTATGTGTTGTTATGTTGTTGTTTATGTGTTGTTATGTTGTTGTCTATGTGTTGTTATGTTGTTGTTTATGTGTTGTTATGTTGTTGTCTATGTGTTGTTATGTTGTTGTTTATGTGTTGTTATGTTGTTGTCTATGTGTTGTTATGTTGTTGTTTATGTGTTGTCTATGTTGTTGTTTATGTGTTGTTATGTTGTTGTTTATGTGTCGTTATGTTGTTGTTTATGTGTTGTTATGTTGTTGTTTATGTGTTGTTATGTTGTTGTTTATGTGTTGTTATGTTGTTGTCTATGTGTTGTTATGTTGTTGTTTATGTGTTGTTTATGTGTCGTTATGTTGTTGTTTATGTGTTGTTATGTTGTTGTTTATGTGTTGTTATGTTGTTGTTTATGTGTTGTTATGTTGTTGTCTATGTGTTGTTATGTTGTTGTTTATGTGTTGTCTATGTGTTGTTATGTTGTTGTTTGTGTGTTATGTTGTTGTCTATGTGTTGTTATGTTGTTGTTTATGTGTTGTCTATGTGTTATGTTGTTGTTTATGTGTTGTTATGTTGTTGTCTATGTGTTGTTATGTTGTTGTTTATGTGTTGTCTATGTGTTGTTATGTTGTTGTTTATGTGTTGTTATGTTGTTGTCTATGTGTTGTTATGTTGTTGTTTATGTGTTGTCTATGTGTTGTTATGTTGTTGTTTATGTGTTGTTATGTTGTTGTTTATGTGTTGTTATGTTGTTGTTTATGTGTTGTTATGTTGTTGTTTATGTGTTGTTATGTTGTTGTCTATGTGTTGTTATGTTGTTGTTATGTTGTTGTTTATGTGTTGTTTATGTGTTGTTATGTTGTTGTCTATGTGTTGTTATGTTGTTGTTATGTTGTTGTCTATGTGTTGTTATGTTGTTGTTATGTTGTTGTCTATGTGTTGTTATGTTGTTGTTTATGTGTTTGTGTTGTTATGTTGTTGTTTATGTGTTGTTATGTTGTTGTTTATGTGTTGTTATGTTGTTGTTTATGTGTTGTTATGCTGTTGTTTATGTGTTGTTATGTTGTTGTCTATGTGTTGTTATGTTGTTGTTTATGTGTTGTCTATGTGTTGTTATTTTGTTGTTTATGTGTTGTTATGTTGTTGTCTATGTGTTGTTATGTTGTTGTTTATGTGTTGTCTATGTGTTGTTATGTTGTTGTTTATGTGTTGTTATGTTGTTGTCTATGTGTTGTTATGTTGTTGTTTATGTGTTGTCTATGTGTTGTTATGTTGTTGTTTATGTGTTGTTATGTTGTTGTCTATGTGTTGTTATGTTGTTGTTTATGTGTTGTCTATGTGTTATTATTTTGTTGTTTATGTTTTATGTTGTTGTTTATGTGTTGTTATGTTGTTGTCTATGTGTTGTTATGTTGTTGTTATGTTGTTGTTTATGTGTTGTGTTGTTATGTTGTTGTTATGTTGTTGTTTATGTGTTGTTATGTTGTTGTCTATGTGTTGTTATGTTGTTGTTATGTTGTTGTTTATGTGTTGTTTATGTGTTGTTATGTTGTTGTTATGTTGTTGTTTATGTGTTGTTTATGTGTTGTTATGCTGTTGTTATGTTGTTGTCTATGTGTTGTTTATGTGTTGTTTATGTGTTGTTATGTTGTTGTTATGCTGTTATTTATGTGTTGTTCTGTAATGGGTCTGTAAAGGCTATGGCCATTCTAGTGGTTGTATTTCTATTTCTGTCTAATATACTCTGTCCTCTGCCCTGTCTGTCCTCTGTCCCCTGTCATGTATGTCCTCTGTCCCCTGCTCTGTCTGTCCCCTGCCCTGTCTGTCCCCTGTCCTCTGTCCTCTGTCCCCTGCCCTGTCTGTCCCCTGTCCCCTGCCCTGTCTGTCCCCTGCCCTGTCTGTCCCCTGTCCTCTGTCCTGTCTGTCCCCTCCCAGCACATCCTGATAGTCCAGAGACAGCTGAATGTGTTGGAGGAGGAGCTGGAGGAGTTCCGCCTGGCTCTCAGGCAGTACATGGAGTGTGCCTGCGCCCAGACGGGCTGCCTGCAGTAAGAGCTCATACACTACAACTCTGTCTTTGCATAACAACTTCCTGTAGTAAATATAAAGAGTTTAGTTTTTCAGAGCCATTAAACCTCATACTGGGGTTTAAAAGCCTGTTTAATAGCTTGGTGGGTGTTTATATGCGTGCTATTTCACACGTGTACATTGTAAATGTGCTTTTTTCATATCCCAACTCCCCCTGAGACACAAATCAACAGATTTCTTTTCACCTTGTTGGCTCGGGGATTCAAACTAGCGACCTTTGGGTTACTGGCCCAACACTCTCATCCCTCGTCGGTATACTCAGAGAGATACGTGGTGTTTACACAGTAAAGGTGAGCAGAGGACAGCGTGCATGCTGCTTCTCACTGATTAGTGGGAGAGTATGTATAGTACGTATAATCTGTGTATGGAGGAGGCAGGAGAGAGGGGAAATACAGATTGTATGTGTGGTTATGTTGTATAGCCACAGAGCCTTTAGAAATGCCATGAGGCACAGCGGGGTATTTGACTCAGTCTCACTGACAGTCATCTTTCTCTCTACTGCACCTGCTGTCTCAAACTCTGAATGCTCGGCTATGAAAAGCCAAATGACATTTACTCCTGAAGTGCTGACCTGTTACATCCTCTACAACCACTGTGATTATTATTATTCGACCCTGCTGGTCATCTATGAACGTCTGAACATCTTGAAGAATGAGGACTGGCCGTTCCTCATAGCCTGGTTCCTCTCTAGGTTTCTTCCTAGGTTTTGGCCTTTCTAGGGAGTTTTTCCTAGCCACCGTACTTCTACACCTGCATTGCTTGCTGTTTGGGGTTTTAGGCTGGGTTTCTGTACAGCACTTTGTGACATCTGCTGATGTAAAATGTTATTGATTGATTGAGAGAGAGAGAGAGAGAGATAGAGAGAGAGAGATAGAGAGAGAGAGAGAGAGAGAGAGAGAGAGAGAGAGAGCAATATAAATACAGTGGGGAGAACAAGTTGATACATTTGATACACTGCCAATTCTGCAGGTTTTCCAACTTACAAAGCGGTCTGTAATTTGTTTTATCATAGGTATACTTCAACCGTGAGAGACGGAATCTAAAACAAAAATCCAGAAAATCACAAACAAATATTTTACAGACCTCTACATGCTTTGTAAGTAGGAAAACCTGCAAAATCGGCAGTGTATCAAATACTTGTTCTCCCCACTGTGTATATATATATATAGAGAGAGAGAGACACACAGAGACACACAGAGAGACAGACTGTGTATATATATATATAGAGAGAGAGAGAGAGAGAGAGAGACACAGAGACACACAGAGACACACAGAGAGACAGACTGTGAGTGAGTAGCCTACAGGATGGAATGACATTAACGAAGTCTTGTCATTAACAATTCTCAAAACAACAAGAATCCTGCCAATGTTTCAATCGGTAGTTTGAGTAAAACACAAACCTGGAAGGAAAACATAGTTGATGAACATGTTGACAAATCTACTTAGTGACTGGAAAACAAACCTGAACAGCAGTCTGAGCGTTATTAAAGGTAGAGGCTGTATAATCGCACATATATGTCACTTACTTGCTAATTAGACACATTTCATTTTTTGTTGTTGCTTTTGTTAGTGTGGCAGTTCAGCGACTGGCTAATGAGTCCCGTTTCATCCTGTACGAGTTCTGGGAACACAACCACGTGTGGAAGAAGTAAGTTTCTCTCTAGCTGACAATCATTATCAGTGGAAACTAAATTAGATCACTTGACGTGTTTTGACTCTCCAGCTTGTCCCCAACTGTGACACTTCCTCTAAGGAAGAGGAAGGCATCATGTGAAGTCGAAACATCAGTTCAACTGCTCATTAAATAAAACCTGAGATAAGAACATATGTCTCTCAGCTCCAACTTGTTTACCAGCAATTCATCCTTTTTTGGGGGGGGGAGTTGTTATTGGGTAAACCCTAAACCCTATGACTTGAATGTAAAAGCACTTGTTATTGGGTAAACCCTAAACCCTATGACTTGAATGTAAAAGCAGTTGGAAAATGGAAGTGTGTTTCTGTCTTTTCTATGTGCAGCCATCTCCAGACAAACTACAGTAAGACTTTCCAGAGAGGTAACGTGGACTTCCTGGAGACACCAGAGCTCATGACCACCATGCTGGTGCCTGGTACGTCAATCAATAACACACCTGGGGTTTCATACACACACACACACACACACACACACACACACACACACACACACACACACACACACACACACACACACACACACACACACACACACACACACACACACACACATACATACATACATACATACATACATGCATACTTCACATGTTTTGAGCATTGTCTTAAAGGTCCAATGCATCAGTTTTTACATCAATATCAAATCCTTTTTTTGGGGGTGACAATTTAGTTCCTTATTAACCAGATATCCATCCAACCATTTCATGTGGCCGGCTACCTGACGCGTGGAAACAATGTTACGACTGGGGCTGATGGAAACATGAAATGGCGGTACAATTATATTACAAGCCTGACAATTTGTTCATTTGACATGATGGGATCTTTTTGTATCGGTACAATTAATTAGTCGTAATTAATGCGTAAATATTGTTATAATAACCATCAAAATCAAAGGAAACTTGGAGTCATGATTAGATTACAGAGGAAATAAATGATGACCTTCCCAGGGTGGTGAAAGGTGATGAGCTTGATGCTCCTTTCCAATAAATATTGAGAGTCCTGGTGACAGGATGATGAATTGCTTGGCTGCCATTTTGACAAATACAAATAATATCGCTCTCATCCATAATAATGTCATAGTGTGGAATCCTGAGTGGGCACGTTCGTTATATACCTCAAAATCTTTGTGACAAAACTAGAGGAAACCCATCTAAATTCTGTTTTTCATTTGGTACATGGGCAATGCACAAAGTTATTTTATGTGTATCACAGCCTTTTATCTGCAAAAAGTCCATTTGATGGAAACCCATCTCTGGTGGGAAGATTAGCATATTTTTGAATATTCGCATGAAAATCTGTCGCATATTGTATGGAAACCTAGCTACCCTAATATTTTTCCATTAAAACTGGACAAAATATATTTTTTGCAAAATACTATTTCTCAAGTAAGACTTTTACTAGGACTGTGGGGAGCGAAAAAACTGAACGTTAGCTGTTATTGGCAGAGAGGTTTGGAACTCTCTTTGTTATTGGCAGAGAGGTTTGGAACTCTCTTTGTTATTGGCAGAGAGGTTTGGAACTCTCTTTGTTATTGGCAGAGGTTTGGAACTCTCTTTGTTATTGGCAGAGAGGTTTGGAACTCTCTTTGTTATTGGCAGAGAGGTTTGGAACTCTCTTTGTTATTGGCAGAGAGGTTTGGAACTCTCTTTGTTATTGGCAGAGAGGTTTGGAACTCTCTTTGTTATTGGCAGAGAGGTTTGGAACTCTCTTTGTTATTGGCAGAGGTTTGGAACTCTCTTTGTTATTGGCAGAGAGGTTTGGAACTCTCTTTGTTATTGGCAGAGAGGTTTGGAACTCTCTTTGTTATTGGCAGAGAGGTTTGGAACTCTCTTTGTTATTGGCAGAGAGGTTTGGAACTCTCTTTGTTATTGGCAGAGAGGTTTGGAACTCTCTTTGCTATTGGTCTATTAACCAATTTACCGCATGGTGATGTCACCAGGCAAGCTGTAACTCCCGCCCCATGTAAACCTGCTGATTAGAAGGTCCTGAGTAGATTGTATTTTCAACCAATCAACTATCAGGAAATAAACACTGATCAAATGTTTTCACACTTTTACAGTGTTTAGTTTCATCAGCTGTTGTACAATATGATACAAAACACAGAAAATATATTACTTTTTTTGGACTGCAATTGACCTTTAAGCCTTTAACCTCTAGCGTCGAGCAATCCCGTATCCGGGAGCGTAATCAGAGCCTCAAGCTCATTACCATAACGCAACGTTTCCTATTCATGAAAATCGCAAATGAAATGAAATAAATATATTGAAACACAAGCTTAGCCTTTTGTTAACAACACTGTCATCTCAGATTTTCAAAATATGCTTTTCAACCAAAGCTACACAAGCATTTGTGTAAGAGTATTGATAGCTAGCATAGCATTAAGCCTAGCATTCAGCAGGCAACATTTTCACAAAAACAAGAAAAGCATTCAAATAAAATCATTTACCTTTGAAGAACTTCGGATGTTTTCAATGACGAGACTCTCAGTTAGATAGCAAATGTTTTCTCCAAAAATATTATTTGTGTAGACGAAATAGCTCAGTTTTGTTCATCACGTTTGGCTAAGGAAAATACCGGAAAATGCAGTCACTTACAACGCCGAACTTTTTTCCAAATTAGCTCCATAATATCGACAGAAACATGGCAAACTGTGTTTAAAATAAATCCGCAAGGTGTTTTTCACATATCTATTCGATAATCTATCAGTGGTGGCAGTTGGCTTCTCATCAGAAGCAAACGGAAAAATACTGCAGCTGGAGATTACGCAATAATTGCAATGGAGGACACCAAGCGACCACCTGGTAGATGTAGTCTCTTAAGGTCAATCTTCCAATGATATGCCTACAAATACATCACAATGCTGTAGACACCTTGGGGAAAACGTGGAAAAAGTAAGCTGACTCCTAGCTCCTTCACAGCCTTATAAGGAATCATTGGCATGAGGCGGTTTCAAAAAATGCGGCACTTCCTGATTGGATTTTTACTGGGTTTCGCCTGTAACATCAGTTCTGTGGCACTCACAGACAATATCTTTGCAGTTTTGGAAACGTCAGAGTGTTTTCTTTCCAAAGTGTGCATAGTCAAGCATCTTTTCGTGACAAAATATCTTGTTTAAAACGGGAACGTTTTTCATCCAAAAATTAAAAGAGCGCCCCCTATATCGAAGAAGTTAAGGGTACCATGTTGATTGAGTTAGCACTTCTGGGACTAATATTGAAAGTGAGCGACCCGGCTCTACGTATTGGACTGGTTTGTGACTAACGGACCCTGGTTAGAGGGGACCCGGCTCTACGTATTGGACTGGTTTGTGACTAACGGACCCTGGTTAGAGGGGACCCGGCTCTACGTATTGGACTGGTTTGTGACTAACGGACCCCTGGTTAGAGGGGACCCGGCTCTACGTATTGGACTGGTTTGTGACTAACGGACTCTGGTTAGAGGGGACCCGGCTCTATGTATTGGACTGGTTTGTGACTAATGGACTCTGGTTAGAGGGGACCCGGCTCTACGCATTGGACTGGTTTGTGACTAACGGACCCCTGGTTAGAGGGGACCCGGCTCTACGTATTGGACTGGTTTGTGACTAACGGACTCTGGTTAGAGGGGACCCGGCTCTACGTATTGGACTGGTTTGTGACTAACGGACTCTGGTTAGAGGGGACCCGGCTCTATGTATTGGACTGGTTTGTGACTAACGGACCCTGGTTAGAGGGGACCCGGCTCTACGTATTGGACTGGTTTGTGACTAACGGACCCCTGGTTAGAGGGGACCCGGCTCTACGTATTGGACTGGTTTGTGACTAACGGACTCTGGTTAGAGGGGACCCGGCTCTACGTATTGGACTGGTTTGTGACTAACGGACCCTGGTTAGAGGGGACCCGGCTCTACGTATTGGACTGGTTTGTGACTAACGGACCCCTAGTTAGAGGGGACCCGGCTCTACGTATTGGACTGGTTTGTGACTAACGGACCCTGGTTAGAGGGGACCCGGCTCTACGTATTGGACTGGTTTGTGACTAACAGACCCTGGTTAGAGGGGACCCGGCTCTACGTATTGGACTGGTTTGTGACTAACGGAACCCTGGTTAGAGGGGACCCGGCTCTACGTATTGGACTGGTTTGTGACTAACGGACTCTGGTTAGAGGGGACCCGGCTCTATGTATTGGACTGGTTTGTGACTAATGGACTCTGGTTAGAGGGGACCCGGCTCTACGTATTGGACTGGTTTGTGACTAACGGACCCTGGTTAGAGGGGACCCGGCTCTACGTATTGGACTGGTTTGTGACTAACGGACTCCAGTTAGAGGGGACCCGGCTCTACGTATTGGACTGGTTTGTGACTAACGGACTCTGGTTAGAGGGGACCCGGCTCTACGTATTGGACTGGTTTGTGACTAACGGACCCTGGTTAGAGGGGACCCGGCTCTACGTATTGGACTGGTTTGTGACTAACGGACCCCTGGTTAGAGGGGACCCGGCTCTACGTATTGGACTGGTTTGTGACTAACGGACTCTGGTTAGAGGGGACCTGGCTCTACGTATTGGACTGGTTTGTGACTAACGGACCCCTGGTTAGAGGGGACACGGCTCTACGTATTGGACTGGTTTGTGACTAACGGACTCTGGTTAGAGGGGACCCGGCTCTACGTATTGGACTGGTTTGTGACTAACGGACCCTGGTTAGAGGGGACCCGGCTCTACGTATTGGACTGGTTTGTGACTAACGGACCCCTCGTTAGAGGGGACCCGGCTCTACGTATTGGACTGGTTTGTGACTAACGGACCCTGGTTAGAGGGGACCCGGCTCTACGTATTGGACTGGTTTGTGACTAACGGACCCCTGGTTAGAGGGGACCCGGCTCTACGTATTGGACTGGTTTGTGACTAACGGACTCTGGTTAGAGGGGACCCGGCTCTACGTATTGGACTGGTTTGTGACTAACGGACCCTGGTTAGAGGGGACCCGGCTCTACGTATTGGACTGGTTTGTGACTAACGGACCCCTGGTTAGAGGGGACCCGGCTCTACGTATTGAACTGGTTTGTGACTAACGGACCCTGGTTAGAGGGGACCCAGCTCTACGTATTGGACTGGTTTGTGACTAACGGACCCCTGGTTAGAGGGGACCCGGCTCTACGTATTGGAGTGGTTTGTGACTAACGGACTCTGGTTAGAGGGGACCCGGCTCTACGTATTGGACTGGTTTGTGACTAACGGACTCTGGTTAGAGGGGACCCGGCTCTACGTATTGGACTGGTTTGTGACTAATGGACTCTGGTTAGAGGGGACCCGGCTCTACGTATTGGACTGGTTTGTGACTAACGGACCCCTGGTTAGAGGGGACCCGGCTCTACGTATTGGACTGGTTTGTGACTAATGGACTCTGATTAGAGGGGACCTCGCTCTATGTATTGGACTGGTTTGTGACTAACAGACTCTGGTTAGAGGGGACCCGGCTCTCCGTATTGGACTGGTTTGTGACTAACGGACCCTGGTTAGAGGGGACCCGGCTCTACGTATTGGACTGGTTTGTGACTAACGGACCCCTGGTTAGAGGGGACCCAGCTCTACGTATTGGACTGGTTTGTGACTAATGGACTCTGATTAGAGGGGACCTCGCTCTATGTATTGGACTGGTTTGTGACTAACATACTCTGGTTAGAGGGGACCCGGCTCTACGTATTGGACTGGTTTGTGACTAACGGACCCTGGTTAGAGGGGACCCGGCTCTACGTATTGGACTGGTTTGTGACTAACGGACTCTGGTTAGAGGGGACCCGGCTCTACGTATTGGACTGGTTTGTGACTAACGGACCCCTGGTTAGAGGGGAACCGGCTCTACGTATTGGACTGGTTTGTGACTAATGGACTCTGGTTAGAGGGGACCCGGCTCTATGTATTGGACTGGTTTGTGACTAACGGACTCTGGTTAGAGGGGACCCGGCTCTACGTATTGGACTGGTTTGTGACTAACGGACCCTGGTTAGAGGGGACCCGGCTCTACGTATTGGACTGGTTTGTGACTAACGGACCCCTGGTTAGAGGGGACCCGGCTCTACGTATTGGACTGGTTTGTGACTAACGGACCCTGGTTAGAGGGGACCCGGCTCTACGTATTGGACTGGTTTGTGACTAACGGACTCTGGTTAGAGGGGACCCGGCTCTACGTATTGGACTGGTTTGTGACTAACGGACTCTGGTTAGAGGGGAATGAAACAGCCCAAGAATTCATTTAAACACACTGAGGAAGACGAACATGGGGATGAAGTATTCTCACACATCCCATGTACAAAAGTCCAACCATGCTCACAGACTGAAACAACAAACAGTTCTGGTATGGGCAATATTTACTCCCTTTGAAAGCCTGGGTCTGGCTGGCTAGCCAATCAGGACCTGGAGAGACTGCATGGCTAGAGTGTGCACAGGGGTGGAGACACATGGCTATTGTCTGATTGGCTGAAGCCATGCTCTGGAGGAGATATCGGCTATTTGATTGGCTGAAGCCATGCTCTGGAGGAGATATCAGCTAGTCTGATTGGCTGAGGCCATGCTCTGGAGGAGATATCAGCTAGTCTGATTGGCTGAGGAGGATGAGTGAGAGCCAGACAGAGTAGCTTCAGAAAGAAAATGTGCACACAACACAGTGACATAGAGTCCAGTAACACCTCGACAGGGTCTTTAACCATTATAAACTGGGGGGTTAGATCCCTGAATGCTGATTGGCTGACAGCTGTGGTATATCAGTGTATGAAAAAACATGTAATTTTACTGCTCTAATGACTTTGGTAACCAGTTTATAACAGGGGTGTGTGGTACATGGCCAATATACCACGACTAAGGGTTGTATCCAGGCAATGCGCGTTGCGTCGTCCATAAAAACAGCCCTTAACCGTGGCATATTGGCCATATACCACACCCCATCGAGCCTTATTGACTAACTATATGCCATTAACCAGACACTTTCATACAAAGCAAGTTCCAGTCATACATTTTGCATATGGGTGGTTCAAGCGCCGTGCTCTACCTACTGAGCTACAGAGGACCTCCATTGGTTCCATCTTGCCAGCTCAATCAATATAGTCCTCTCTTTTCTTGAACACGATCCCCTTCGCCCTCCGGCCTCCCAGGGATTTGATTCTGAGGAGGACAATTTAGACCTGTTGATTTGGAAGTGGTTTATTATGTAATGGATCAGTGTTTGTGAGTTAGTGTGTCTTTTCTCTCTTCTCTCCCTCCCTCCTCTCTTCTCTCCCGCTCTTCTCTCTTCTCTCCCTCCCTTCTCTCTTCTCTCCCTCTCTTCTCTCTCTCTCTCTTCTCTCCCTCTCTTCTCTCTCTCTCTTCTCTCCCTCCCTCCTCTCTCTCTTCTCTCCCTCCCTCCTCTCTCTCTCTTCTCTCCCTCTCTTCTCTCTCTCTCTTCTCTCCCTCCCTCCTCTCTCTCTCTTCTCTCCCTCCCTCCTCTCTTTCTCTTCTCTCCCTCCCTCCTCTCTCTCTCTTCTCTCCCTCTCTTCTCAGCCTCCTGGTGGGTCCTAAACAACAACTAAATGACATCACGCCAGGCCGACTGAGGACCGCTATCGATCAGAAACGTAGTTTGTAGTCTATCGTCTATCATTAGCATTGGGAAGAAGTGCACACACACACACACTCACGCACGCACGCACACACACACACAATACGGTCAACTTGTACTGTGAAGTCATTCTGAATTATTATGTATCAGACCTTTGTGTCCCTTCCTCATTAGCTGTGTATTGATGATGCTGTGTCATGCTCCTAGGTGTTTACCCTGTTAGGATGATGCTGTGTCATGCTCCTAGGTGTTTACCCTGTTAGGATGATGCTGTGTCATGCTCCTAGATGTTTACCCTGTTAGGATGATGCTGTGTCATGCTCCTAGGTGTTTACCCTGTTAGGATGATGCTGTGTCATGCTCCTAGGTGTTTACCCTGTTAGGATGATGCTGTGTCATGCTCCTAGGTGTTTACCCTGTTAGGATGATGCTGTGTCATGCTCCTAGATGTTTACCCTGTTAGGGTGATGCTGTGTCATGCTCCTAGATGTTTACCCTGTTAGGATGATGCTGTGTCATGCTCCTAGATGTTTACCCTGTTCGGATGATGCTGTGTCATGCTCCTAGGTGTTTACCCTGTTAGGATGATGCTGTTCCACACTCCTAGATGTTTACCCTGTTAGGATGATGCTGTGTCATGCTCCTAGGTGTTTACCCTGTTAGGATGATGCTGTGTCATGCTCCTAGATGTTTACCCTGTTAGGATGATGCTGTGTCATGCTCCTAGATGTTTACCCTGTTAGGATGATGCTGTGTCATGCTCCTAGATGTTTACCCTGTTAGGATGATGCTGTTCCATGCTCCTAGGTGTTTACCCTGTTAGGATGATGCTGTGTCATGCTCCTAGGTGTTTACCATGTTAGGATGATGCTGTTCCACGCTCCTAGATGTTTACCCTGTTAGGATGATGCTGTTCCATGCTCCTAGGTGTTTACCCTGTTAGGATGATGCTGTGTCATGCTCCTAGGTGTTTACCATGTTAGGATGATGCTGTTCCACGCTCCTAGATGTTTACCCTGTTAGGATGATGCTGTTCCATGCTCCTAGGTGTTTACCCTGTTAGGATGATGCTGTTCCATGCTCCTAGATGTTTACCCTGTTAGGATGATGCTGTTCCACGCTCCTAGATGTTTACCCTGTTAGGATGATGCTGTGTCATGCTCCTAGGTGTTTACCCTGTTAGGATGATGCTGTGTTATGCTCCTATGTGTTTACCCTGTTAGGATGATGCTGTGTCATGCTCCTAGATGTTTACCCTGTTAGGATGATGCTGTGTCATGCTCCTAAATGTTTACCCTGTTAGGATGATGCTGTGTCTTGCTCCTAGATGTTTACCCTGTTAGGATGATGCTGTGTCATGCTCCTAGGTGTTTACCCTGTTAGGATGATGCCGTGTCATGCTCCTAGGTGTTTACCCTGTTAGGATGATGCTGTGTCATGCTCCTAGGTGTTTACCCTGTTAGGATGATGCTGTGTCACGCTCCTAGGTGTTTACCCTGTTAGGATGATGCTGTGTCATGCTCCTAGATGTTTACCCTGTTAGGATGATGCTGTGTCATGCTCCTATGTGTTTACCCTGTTAGGATGATGCTGTGTCATGCTCCTAGATGTTTACCCTGTTAGGATGATGCTGTGTCATGCTCCTAGATGTTTACCGTTAGGATGATGCTGTGTCATGCTCCTAGGTGTTTACCATGTTAGGATGATGCTGTGTTATGCTCCTATGTGTTTACCCTGTTAGGATGATGCTGTGTCATGCTCCTAGATGTTTACCCTGTTAGGATGATGCTGTGTCATGCTCCTAGATGTTTACCCTGTTAGGATGATGCTGTGTCATGCTCCTAGATGTTTACCGTTAGGATGATGCTGTGTCATGCTCCTAGGTGTTTACCATGTTAGGATGATGCTGTGTTATGCTCCTATGTGTTTACCCTGTTAGGATGATGCTGTGTCATGCTCCTAGATGTTTACCCTGTTAGGATGATGCTGTGTCATGCTCCTAAATGTTTACCCTGTTAGGATGATGCTGTGTCATGCTCCTAGGTGTTTACCCTGTTAGGATGATGCTGTGTCATGCTCCTAGATGTTTACCCTGTTAGGATGATGCTGTTCCACACTCCTAGATGTTTACCCTGTTAGGATGATGCTGTGTCATGCTCCTAGATGTTTACCCTGTTAGGATGATGCTGTGTCATGCTCCTAGATGTTTACCCTGTTAGGATGATGCTGTGTCATGCTCCTAGGTGTTTACATCAGCAGAGATTCCAGGCATGTGTCTCAAATGGCACCCTATTCCCTATATAGTGCACTACTTTAGACCAGAGCCCTATGGAACCCTATTCCCTATACAGTGCACTACTTTAGACCAGTACTGGCACCCTATTCCCTATATAGTGCACTACTTTAGACCAGGGCCCTATGGCACCCTATTCCCTATATAGTGCACTACTTTAGACCAGAGCACTATGGAACCCTATTACCTATACAGTGCACTACTTTAGACCAGAGCCCTGCACTCTACAGGGAATATTGTGTAATTTGGAATGCATGCCACCTGTCAGTAGTAGTATGTCCTCCACACTACCGGTCACAAGTTTTAGAAAACAAGGGGTTTTTCTTTATTTTTACTATTTTCTACATTGTAGAATAATAGTGAAGACATCAAAACTATGAAATAACACATATGGAATCATGTAGTAACCAAGAAAGTGGTCAATTAAAATATATTTTGTATTTAAGACTCTTCAAAGTAGCCACCCTTTGCCTTGATGACAGCGTTGCACAATCGTGGCATCCTCTCAACCAGCTTCATGAGGTAATCACCTGGAATGCATTTCAATTAACAGGTGTGACTTCTTAAAAGTTAATTTGTGGAATTTATTTCCTTCTTAATGTGTTTGAGCCAATCAGTTGTGTTGTGACAAGGTAGGGGTGGTATTCAGAACATAACCCTATTTGGTAAAAGACCATACAAGTCCATATTATGGCAAGAACAGCTCAAATAAGCAAAGAGAAATGACAGTCCATCATTACTTTAAGACATGAAGGTCAGTCAATCCGGAAAATTTCAGGAACTTTGAAAGTTTCTTCAAGTGCAGTTGCAAAAACCACCAAGCGCCACAGGAAAGGAAAACCCAGTTCATTAGAGTTACCTCTGCTGCAGAGGATAAGTTCATTAGAGTTACCTCTGCTGCAGAGGATAAGTTCATTAGACTTAACTGTCTCTCATGAGTACCGCCACAGGAAAGAAAGACCCAGAGTTACCTCTGCTGCAGAGGATAAGTTCATTAGAGTTACCTGTCTCTCATGAGGACCACCACAGGAAAGGAGGACCCAGAGTTACCTCTGCTGCAGAGGATAAGTTAATTGGAGTTAACTCTCTCTCATGAGGACCGCCACAGGAAAGGAGGACCCATAGTTACCTCTGCTGCAGAGGATAAGTTCATTAGAGTTACCTGTCTCTCATGAGGACCACCACAGGAAAGGAGGACCCAGAGTTACCTCTGTGGCAGAGGATAAGTTCATTAGAGTTACCTGTCTCTCATGAGGACCACCACAGGAAAGGAGGACCCAGAGTTACCTCTGTGGCAGAGGATAAGTTTATTAAAGTTACCAGCCTCAGAAATTGTGGCCCAAATAAATGCTTCAGAGAGTTAATTAAGTAACAGACACATCTCCATATCAACTGTTCAGAGGAGACTGTGTGAATCAGGCCTTCTTGGTCAAATCGCTGCAAGGAAACCACTACTAAAGGACACCAATAAGAAGAAGAGACTTGCTTGGGCCAAGAAACATAAGCATGGATATTAGACTGGTGGAAATTTGTCTTTTGTTCTGGAGTCCAAATTGGAGATTTTTGGTTCTAACCGCCGTGTCTTCGTGAGACGCGATGTTTGTGAACGGACGGTCTCCGCATGTGTTTTTCCCACCGTAAAGCATGGAGGAGGAGGTGTGATGGTGTGATGTTGTGGGGGTGCTTTGCTGGTGCCACTGTCTGTGATTTATTTAGAATTCAAGATACACTTAACCAGCATGGCTACCATAGTATTCTGCAGCGATACGCCATCCTATCTGGTTTGCACTTAGTGGGACTATCATTTGTTTTTCAACAGGACAATGACCCAGCACATCTCCAGAATATGTAAGGGCTATTTGACCAAGGAGAGTGATGGAGTGCTGCATCAGATGACCTGGCCTCCACAATCACCTGACCTCAACACAATTGAGATGGTTTGGGATGAGTTGGATCGCAGAGTGAAGGAAAAGCAGCCAACAAGTGCTCAGCATATGAGGGAACTCCTGTTGGAAAAGCATTCCAGCTGAATATGGATAATAGACAGCCAAAGCTGTCATCAAGGCAAAGGGCGGCTATTTGAAGATTTTTTTATTTTATTTTACCTTTATTTAACCAGGTAAGCTGGTTGAGAACACCTTTATTTAACCAGGTAAGCTGGTTGAGAACACCTTTATTTAACCAGGTAAGCTGGTTGAGAACACCTTTATTTAACCAGGTAAGCTGGTTGAGAACACCTTTATTTAACCAGGTAAGCTGGTTGAGAACACCTTTATTTAACCAGGTAAGCTGGTTGAGAACACCTTTATTTAACCAGGTAAGCTGGTTGAGAACACCTTTATTTAACCAGGTAAGCTGGTTGAGAACACCTTTATTTAACCAGGTAAGCTGGTTGAGAACACCTTTATTTAACCAGGTAAGCTGGTTGAGAACACCTTTATTTAACCATGTAAGCTGGTTGAGAACCAGTTCTCATTTACAACTGCGGCCTGGCCAAGATAAAGCTAAGCAGTGCGACACAAACAACAACACAGAGTTACACATGGAATAAAGAAGCGTACAGTCAATAACACAATAGAAAAAAGAACGTCCATATACAGTGTGTATAACATATAGTTGGATTTGTTTAACACTTTTTTGGTTAATACATGATTCCATATGTGTTATTTCATTGTTTTGATGTCTTCACTATTATTCTACAATGTAGAAAATAGTAAAAATAAAGACAAAACCCTGGAATGAGTAGGTGTTGTAACACTTTTGACTGGTACTGTACATGGCTGTACTGTACAGGGAGGGTAGTGTTGTCGATTATGTGTGGGTTTGTGTCTGTGGGTTTGTCTCTGTGTGTGTGTCCGTGTGTGTGTGTGTGTCCGTGTGTGTCTGTGTGTTAGAGGCTATCCCTGTGTAGTATCAGTGCTTGGGAGGATGAGAACAACCCAAGCTAACCAACAGGTCACCGTACATTTCTGGACAAGATGGATTCTGTAGTTATTGGATGTATTTTAATGTGTGTAAATCATTCAGTGGTAAGAAATAAAGATAATATATTGTTGTCTGTCTCTGTATCTTATTTCAATCAGGTTGTTCAATACTCATACTGTCACTGAGAGTTATCCTACTGTTAGCCTGAAATTACCTGTCACTGAGAGTTATCCTACTGTTAGCCTGAAATTACCTGTCACTGAGAGTTATCCTACTGTTAGCCTGAAATTACCTGTCACTGAGAGTTATCCTACTGTTAGCCTGAAATTACCTGTCACTGAGAGTTATCCTACTGTTAGCCTGAAATTACCTGTCACTGAGAGTTATCCTACTGTTAGCCTGAAATTACCTGTCACTGAGAGTTATCCTACTGTTAGCCTGAAATTACCTGTCACTGAGAGTTATCCTACTGTTAGCCTGAAATTACCTGTAACTGAGAGTGACGTTAGCCTGAAATTACCTGTCACTGAGAGTGATGTTAGCCTGAAATTACCTGTCACTGAGAGTTACGTTAGCCTGAAATTACCTGTCACTGAGAGTGACGTTAGCCTGAAATTACCTGTCACTGAGAGTGACGTTAGCCTGAAATTACCTGTCACTGAGAGTGACGTTAGCCTGAAATTACCTGTCACTGAGAGTTACGTTAGCCTGAAATTACCTGTCACTGAGAGTGACGTTAGCCTGAAATTACCTGTCACTGAGAGTGACGTTAGCCTGAAATTACCTGTCACTGAGAGTTACGTTACCCCAACATGTTGGGTTATCCCATTATCCCCAAATGACATGTCACTGAGACTCACATTACCCCAAAATGTTGGGTTATCCCATTATCCCCAAATGACCTGTCACTGAGAGTCACATTACCCCAAAATGACCTGTCACTGAGAGTCACATTACCTCAACATGTTGGGTTATCCCATTATCCCCAAATGACCTGTCACTGAGAGTCACATTACCTCAACATGACCTGTCACTGAGTCACATTACCCCAAAATGACCTGTCACTGAGAGTCACATTACCCCAAAATGTTGGGTTATCCCATTATCCCCAAATGACCTGTCACTGAGAGTCACATTACCTCAACATGACCTGTCACTGAGAGTTACATTACATTAATGTTGGGTTATCCCATTATCCCCAAATCCAACCATTGGTGAATTAGGATACAGAACCATTGGATTCTGATGATTGAACACTTGTTCATGTAAAATCCTCAACATGTTATTTCATATGATGTCAAATGTGATATGTTAAGTGTTACATTCCATTTTGATGATGTCTGGTAATATGTATTTTAGGAAGTATTGTTATGTAAACATTGTCTGTGTGTTGGTGTCGGCTCACCACTCAGATGTCATTTTGACTCACCGAGCCAAAATGTTTGGGAACCCCTTCTGTGGGCTACAACATGAGACTTAGTGAAAGGCTTGGGAATTGCTCTTCCTCCATTTTCTAAGAGTGATCCAGCTAGCTACCCCTTTGTCACATCGTAATGGTATGGCCAGTTGTAGGAGCTGTTCCATGTCCTCTCAAATGTTACATAAAGCCTGTTCAAACATGAGTCATTCAGTCACTGACAGGGCAGGCGTCGTTCAAAAAGAGATCCCTCACTGCCACCTGGTGGACACTGGAAATACAACACCCACTAATGGCAAGGACAGACTGCCTAATGTTCATATTCAGCACAAGCAGTCAAGGGGTGCAGTGATATTTAGTAACAGGTAAATACTCTACATTATCAAAGGTAAATGAATATCAAGATAATGTTGTTAAGACAGACTGATAAGAGACCACCATATTGGCTTGTGATAATGGGACATTTAGTGATTTCTCTGTCTGATATTTAATGTATCAAACTGAATACATGTTGAAATACAGATCACATTTCTACACTCTGTCCTCTCTACCTATTTTCATTAGAATAAACCTTCATGGTACTGCCCTTCACTTTATTATAAACCCTGGTGTCTATTATAGAGAGATAGAGCTGGTATTATAAACCCTTCACTATTATAGAGAGAGCTGGTATTATAAACACTGGTGTCTATTATAGAGAGATAGAGCTGGTATTATAAACCCTAACCCTTCACTGGTGTCTATTATAGAGAGATAGAGCTGGTATTATAAACACTGGTGTCTATTATAGAGAGATAGAGCTGGTATTATAAACCCTTCACTGGTGTCTATTATAGAGAGATAGAGCTGGTATTATAAACCCTTCACTGGTGTCTATTATAGAGAGATAGAGCTGGTATTATAAACCCTTCACTGGTGTCTATTATAGAGAGATAGAGCTGGTATTATAAACCCTTCACTGGTGTCTATTATAGAGAGATAGAGCTGGTATTATAAACCCTGGTGTCTATTATAGAGAGAGAGAGCTGGTATTATAAACCCTGGTGTCTATTATAGAGAGAGAGAGCTGGTATTATAAACCCTGGTGTCTATTATAGAGAGATAGAGCTGGTATTATAAACCCTTCACTGGTGTCTATTATAGAGAGATAGAGCTGGTATTATAAACCCTTCACTGGTGTCTATTATAGAGAGATAGAGCTGGTATTATAAACCCTTCACTGGTGTCTATTATAGAGAGATAGAGCTGGTATTATAAACCCTAACCCTTCACTGGTGTCTATTATAGAGAGATAGAGCTGGTATTATAAACCCTTCACTGGTGTCTATTATAGAGAGATAGAGCTGGTATTATAAACCCTTCACTGGTGTCTATTATAGAGAGATAGAGCTGGTATTATAAACCCTAACCCTTCACTGGTGTCTATTATAGAGAGATAGAGCTGGTATTATAAACCCTTCACTGGTGTCTATTATAGAGAGATAGAGCTGGTATTATAAACCCTTCACTGGTGTCTATTATAGAGAGATAGAGCTGGTATTATAAACCCTTCACTGGTGTCTATTACAGAGAGATAGAGCTGGTATTATAAACCCTAACCCTTTACTGGTGTCTATTATAGAGAGATAGAGCTGGTATTATAAACCCTTCACTGGTGTCTATTATAGAGAGAGAGAGCTGGTATTATAAACCCTTCACTGGTGTCTATTATAGAGAGATAGAGCTGGTATTATAAACCCTGGTGTCTATTATAGAGAGATAGAGCTGGTATTATAAACCCTTCACTGGTGTCTATTATAGAGAGATAGAGCTGGTATTATAAACCCTTCACTGGTGTCTATTATAGAGAGATAGAGCTGGTATTATAAACCCTTCACTGGTGTCTATTATAGAGAGAGAGAGCTGGTATTATAAACCCTTCACTGGTGTCTATTATAGAGAGATAGAGCTGGTATTATAAACCCTTCACTGGTGTCTATTATAGAGAGATAGAGCTGGTATTATAAACCCTTCACTGGTGTCTATTATAGAGAGATAGAGCTGGTATTATAAACCCTTCACTGGTGTCTATTATAGAGAGATAGAGCTGGTATTATAAACCCTTCACTGGTGTCTATTATAGAGAGATAGAGCTGGTATTATAAACCCTTCACTGGTGTCTATTATAGAGAGATAGAGCTGGTATTATAAACCCTAACCCTTCACTGGTGTCTATTATAGAGAGATAGAGCTGGTATTATAAACCCTAACCCTTCACTGGTGTCTATTATAGAGAGATAGAGCTGGTATTATAAACCCTAACCCTTCACTGGTGTCTATTATAGAGAGATAGAGCTGGTATTATAAACCCTTCACTGGTGTCTATTATAGAGAGATAGAGCTGGTATTATAAACCCTTCACTGGTGTCTATTATAGAGAGAGAGAGCTGGTATTATAAACCCTTCACTGGTGTCTATTATAGAGAGATAGAGCTGGTATTATAAACCCTTCACTGGTGTCTATTATAGAGAGAGAGAGCTGGTATTATAAACCCTTCACTGGTGTCTATTATAGAGAGATAGAGCTGGTATTATAAACCCTAACCCTTCACTGGTGTCTATTATAGAGAGATAGAGCTGGTATTATAAACCCTTCACTGGTGTCTATTATAGAGAGATAGAGCTGGTATTATAAACCCTAACCCTTTACTGGTGTCTATTATAGAGAGATAGAGCTGGTATTATAAACCCTAACCCTTTACTGGTGTCTATTATAGAGAGATAGAGCTGGTATTATAAACCCTAACCCTTTACTGGTGTCTATTATAGAGAGATAGAGCTGGTATTATAAACCCTAACCCTTTACTGGTGTCTATTATAGAGAGATAGAGCTGGTAACAATGAGCCATCAGAAACAGAGAACGAGTCACATTTGTTAATTTTATTGATAAATTATGTTTTTTAAATGTTTTATTATCCCAAGCCTCAGTTTCAATGCGCTGAATTAACTATGTACAAGAAGAGACTTCTGTTTCATCATCACATTCAGAACAAGATTAGTTAAGAGATTGTGCCTATTTTGTCTAGACAGGATTGCATATCTACCGCAACACTAGCTAGCTTTCACTGGCTTCAGGAAACAATCAGGCAGGAAGCAGGAAGTCAGCTACATTCTAGGAGCAGAGGTGGGAGAGCTGGACAGGTAAGGATAATGAAAGGGGCCCGGTTTACCAAAAGCATCCTATGGTTCTAACCATGAACTAAAGCCTTAGGGTGTTTTTGGGCCCAGAACATTTCAACAGTACCTTTCCTTTCTGAATCAGAAACCTAATGTAAAACTAGAACATGTAGTGTGTTTAAAACAACATCTCATGATGAGAACAGCCAATGATGAGAAGGCTATTGACGATGGTGAAGAAGTAGTTAGGTATGCTGTGAAACACTAGGACAGTAACAGTATAGTGAAGGCAGAGTGAAACACTAGGACAGTAACAGTATAGTGAAGGCAGAGTGAAACACTAGGACATGATAACAGTATAGTGAAGGCAGAGTGAAACACTAGGACATGATAACAGTATAGTGAAGGCAGAGTGAAACATACTTGGGAAATGTACTTGGGCAGCAGCGTTGGCACACACGGCTTTAAGGAGGAATATGTAAAAGGGGATCCTTTCAGAGTATTAGACATCAGGACCAGTACTGAGGGCGTTACTAGGGTTACATACAGTATGGAGAGAGAGAGAGAGGAGAGAGCTTTTGGAGCTGGGGTAACTAGCAGCAACTGAACAGAATCATTGAATATAATTGTAGTGCAATTGTCAAGATTGTTGTTAATTGAATTTGGTCTGGTTGGGAACGCCATGTCTGTCAGTCAGTCAAATCCTTTACCTGGTCCAGGAGAGAGACCGCCCAGCTGTCCGGCTTCCTATTAAAATCATCATATTTATCAATGTTAATTACATCACTATATATGATAAATCAAACCAATTAAGCAATTATAAAGAGCTCAATTCCTGATCTGCATTAAAAAAAATAAAAGTTTTCAGAGTTAATTACAAAACCAGGGCTGGATTTCTGTTTTCTCCTGGATCAGGACTGGACCAGACTGACCTCCGTCTTCATCTGAATAATAACAACATAAACAACTAAAAGGGAGAAACACAGTACAACGGTCTGTCTGTCTGTCTGTCTGTCTGTCTAGGAAAAGCTGTTCTCTGGATAGCTGACTTCGATGGTCTGTCTGTCTAGGAAAAGCTGTTCTCTGGATAGCTGACTTTAATGGCGCCCCAGTAACAAGCTCGTATCAGACAGATCAGACCCAGGAGGTAGGAGAAGGCCCAGGACACATAGGTGGCATGGTAACGACTGGCAAAGTCCTGAGTCCCCACCTAGAGAGGCAGAGAGAGGGGGAGAGACAGACAGAGAGACAGAGGGAGAGACAGAGGGAGAGAGACAGAGAAAGAGAGACAGAGAGAGAGAGCGAGAGACAGAGAGAGAGACAGAGAGAGACACAGACAGACAGACAGCGAGAGGAAGAGAACGAGAAAGGGAGAGAGGGAGAGAGAGAAAGAGGGAGAGTGAGAGAGGGAGAGAACGAGAAAGGGAGAGAGAAAGAGAGAGAGAAAGAGTGAGAGAGTGAGAGGGAGAGAACGAGAAAGGGAGAGAGGTAGGGAGGGAGAGAGGTAGAGAGGGTGAGAGGGAGAAAAAGGAGAGAGGGAGAGAGGTAGGGAGGGTGAGAGGGAGAGAGGGAGAAAAAGGAGAGAGGGAGAGAGGTAGGGAGGGAGAGAGGTAGAGAGGGAGAGAGGTAGAGAGGGTAAGAGGTAGAGAGGGTGAGAGGGAGAGAGGTAGGGAGGGAGAGAGGTAGAGAGGGAGAGAGGTAGAGAGGGAGAGAGGGAGAGAGTGAGAAAAAGGAGAGAGGGAGAGAGGTAGAGGTAGAGCGGGAGAGAGAGGGTGAGAGGGAGAGAGGGAGGGATTGACAGCGAAAGGGAGGGAGAAATAGAGAGAGGAGGTTCATCACAGCTCTGACAGAACAGAATGATCTATTCCTGTATTAACACTGTTCCTGGTGATAGTTAAGTGTAGATTGAGGTGATGTTGTCACGGTAACTCTGATATCACCTTTACATTATTATCATCTGAGTAATAATATGTTGTATGGGTTAGTCAGCATTACACATGTCTTAATCTGGTAAATATGGGTTAGTCAGCATCACACATGTCTTATTCTGGTAAATATGGGTTAGTCAGCATCACACATGTCTTAATCTGGTAAATATGGGTTAGTCAGCATTACACATGTCTTAGTCTGGTAAATATGGGTTAGTCAGCATCACACATGTCTTAGTCTGGTAAATATGGGTTAGTCAGCATCACACATGTCTTAATCTGGTAAATATGGGTTAGTCAGCATCACACATGTCTTAGTCTGGTAAATATGGGTTAGTCAGCATCACACATGTCTTAGTCTGGTAAATATGGGTTAGTCAGCATCACACATGTCTTAGTCTGGTAAATATGGGTTAGTCAGCATCACACATGTCTTAGTCTGGTAAATATAGGTTAGTCAGCATCACACATGTCCTAGTCTGGTAATGGGTTAGTCAGAATCACACATGTCTTAGTCTGGTAAATATAGGTTAGTCAGCATCACACATCTTAGTCTGGTAAATATGGGTTAGTCAGCATCACAATGTTCTAGCCTGGTAAATATGGGTTAGTCAGCATCACAATGTCCTAGTCTGGTAAATATGGATTAGTCAGCATCACAATGTCCTAGTCTGGTAAATATGGGTTAGTCAGCATCACAAATGGCACCCCATGTCCCTTATAGTGCACTACTTTTGATAAGATCCCTATGGGCCCTGGCACCCTATTCCCTATGGGCCCTATTTCCTAGGGGCCCTTGCACCCAATTCCCTATGGGCCCTATTTCCTATGGGCTCTGGAACCCTATTCCCTATGGGCCCTATTTCCTATGGGCCCTGGAACCCTATTCCCTATGGGCCCTATTTCCTATGGGCTCTGGAACCCGATTCCCTATGGGTCCTATTCCCTATGGGCCCTATTTCCTATGGGCTCTGGAACCCTATTCCCTATGGGCCCTATTTCCTATGGGCCCTGGAACCCTATTCCCTATGGGCCCTATTTCCTATGGGCTCTGGAACCCTATTCCCTATGGGCCCTATTTCCTATGGGCCCTATTTCCTATGGGCCCTGGAACCCTATTCCCTATGGGGACACCTCTAGCACTGAGATGCAGTGACCTCTGAACCAGGGTCAGTAGAGACGCCTCTAGCACTGAGATGCAGTACCTTAGACCACTGAACCAGGGACTGTAGTGATGCACTGAGATGCAGTACCTTAGACCTCTGAACCAGGGTCTGTAGTGACGCCTCTAACACTGAGATGCAGTACCTTAGACCACTGAACCAGGGTCTGTAGTGACACTGAGATGCAGTACCTTAGACCACTGAATCAGGGTCTGTAGTGATGCACTGAGATACAGTACCTTAGACCACTGAACCAGGGTCTGTAGTGACGCCTCTAACACTGAGATGCAGTGTCTTAGACCTCTGTGCCACTCAAAGAACTCTAATACGGTTGTACTCACTGTTAATCCCACTCCGACAAAGATGCAGATCATTCCCACAGTGATGTAGGCACAACAACGCCTCCTTGGAAGAGCACTACCCACAGACGATCTGTAGGGTGGAGGGCACAAAGACATTGGTTAGGTTATCACTGAGTGGTCAAAGAAGGGCACTACCAAGGTAACTACCGACAGATGAGGGAGGGAGAAAGAGAGGAGAGAGAGCGACAGATGAGGGAGGGAGAAAGAGAGGAGAGAGAGCGACAGATGAGGGAGGGAGGGAGGGAGGGAGAAAGAGAGGAGAGAGAGCGACAGATGAGGGAGGGAGGGAGGGAGGGAGAAAGAGAGGAGAGAGAGAGAGACCCTCTTTCTCTCTCTCGGTCTCTCTCTCTCTCGGTCTCTCTCTTTCTCTTTCTCTCTCTCTCTGTCTCTCTCTGTCTCTCTCTCTCTCTAACTAAGGACTAGAGTCTGAGAAGCAGCTGCTGAAGTCCCTAGTGGAGTCTGGGTAAACTCCAACCACCAAGTAACCAAACAGAATGTTGAATGATCTTGAACATAAACTGGTCCAGCGTAGTTGAATGATTTGAAGTTTGAGGAATTTACATTTTTTTGCAGTGAGGGCATTTTGCTAGCGTGTTAAATCGGAGCTCCATCCACTGCAGAGGAAAAGACAAGAACAGTTCGTGTTAGATAGTATACTGTTTACAGACCTCTCTCTCTAACACACACCTCAAACACACACACACACACAAACACTGAATTCTACTCTACAGTCAACTAACAACTACTAAAAGGCCTTGTCACTGATTTCAAACACTTTCAATCTCTACAAACATAATCCACCACCATAATCCACCGCCGTAAAGTGGCACTATTAGGGACCTGACGTACCCATTACATGATGGACATTAGTATGAGGCTCATTCATTCCATGTTGCTCATCAATTTGACTTGATTGATTAGGGGTTAGACAAAGGGTGTTATTAGCTGAATTAGTTATTATTATTATTGTGTAATAATATAGTATTGTTTATGTAATGGTTTATTGGAGCCCCAAGGTGCCGTGGTAACCCCCAGCTCATAGAGACCTGGTCTGTGGAGGTGCTGTTGTCATGGAGATCAGAAGGGGCCGTGGCAGAGTCCTCGTTACCCTAGACACCAAGACGCATAACGGGCAACAACCTTAACACACCAGGGTACCGCTACTGTAGGTAGGCTGTGTCACAAATGGCACCCTATGGGTTCTGATCAAGGTAGTGCACTATGTAGGGAATAGGGTGCCTGGTCAAGGTAGTGCACTATGTAGGGAATAGGGTGCCTGGTCAAGGTAGTGCACTATATAGGGAATAGGGTGCCTGGTCAAGGTAGTGTATTATATAGGGAATAGGGTGCCTGGTCAAGGTAGTGCACTATATAGAGAATAGGGTGCCTGGTCAAGGTAGTGCACTATGTAGGGAATAGGGTGCCTGGTCAAGGTAGTGCACTATATAGGGAACAGGGTGCCATTAGGGATGCATACCAACTGCATGTATCACTACGACCTGCTACAAAGTACCAACTACCCTACTGCAAAAGGTCAAATAGGTAGTGCTTATATTGGTCCAAGTTGAAACACGTGTGTTTGGTGTACTACACTCTAAGCATTCACAACCAACCAACCCACCCCACCCCACCCACCCAACCAACCAACCAACCAACCAACCAACCCAACCAACCCAACCACCCAACCCAACCTACCACCCAACCCAACCACCCCAACCCAACCACCCAACCCAACCACCCCACCCCAACCCAACCACCCCAACCCACCCACCCACCCACCCACCCACCCACCCACCCACCCACCCACCCACCCACCCAACCCAACCTACCCAACCCAACCCAACCACCCACCCACCCACCCACCCACCCACCCACCCAACCCAACCCACCCAACCCAACCCAACCAACCAACCCAACCACCCAACCCAACCACCCAACCCAATCTACCAACCAACCCAACCCAACCAACCCAACCCAACCTCCCCACCCCAACCACCCAACCCACCCCAACCCAACCAACCAACCCAACCTACCACCCAACCCAACCCAACCACCCAACCCAACCACCCAACCCAACCACCCCACCCCAACCCAACCACCCAACCCCAACGATTTGAGAGGCAAGTCAGTCTCTGACTAGCCTGGTCCCAGATCTGTTTGTTCCGTCTTGCCAAACTTCTATGACCACTGTCGTTGGCAAGACTGCACAACACATTCATTAAGTGTCTCGGTTTAGTAGTCCTGATTTAGGATCAGTTGTGCCTTTTCAATTATAAGGAATGGACACGGGAGACCTGATCCTGGGCCAGCACTACCACTCTGAGACACCTGAATACAGGCTAGTCTCTGACAGGCCAGAAGGTGCTGACTGCTGCTCAGAGGGCACACTGATTGGCCACATACAAGGAAGGTGTTTCCACAGTGGCCACAGACCACCCTCATGCCCTCAGACTGGACTGGCAGGGCTGGCTGGGCCGGCTGCTCCTCTGGAATCACCATCACCGGGCTCAGGTTGATGATGCGTCTGCTGTAGGGGGCGGGGCACACAGGGGGGGAGGGGTTACCATACAGGTTGATGAGGTTGATCTTATCACTACCAGTTGGGTCTGTGGTGGGGCATCCTATCACTTACCAGATGGGTCTGGGGCATCCTATCACCTACCTGTTGGGTCTGGAGCATCCTATCACCTACCAGTTGGGTCTGGGGCATCCTATCACCTACCAGTTGGGTCTGGGGCATCCTATCACCTACCAGTTGGGTCTGGGGCATCCTATCACCTACCAGTTGGGTCTGGGGCATCCTATCACCTACCAGTTGGGTCTGGGGCATCCTATCACCTACCAGTTGGGTCTGGGGCATCCTATCACCTACCAGTTGGGTCTGGGGCATCCTATCCTCCTAGATGAGTCTTTGCAGATGAGGAGGCAGTTACAGGGACAGCGTACATACTTCTTCCCAGTCGGTGGGTTTTTGATAGGCTGAAAGAAAGAGAACAACCCTGATTGAAATAAACGTTTATGTAAAAGTCAACAATTCCTTTGGTTTGCATCAAAGCTCAAAAGTTGACAAATGGAGGATTTCACACCAAATGAAGGATTTGACACCAAATGGAGACCTTCACACCAAGTGGAGACCTTCACACCAAGTGGAGACCTTCACACCAAGTGGAGACCTTCACACCAAGTGGAGACCTTCACACCAAGTGGAGACCTTCACACCAAGTGGAGAGCTTCACACCAAATGGAGAGCTTCACATCTAATGGAGTTCTTCACACCAAATGGAGACCTTCACACCAAATGTCATTGAATAAACACAGCTGCTGTAGCTACAGAGCCGTCAGAAGGTTTTCACACCCCTTGACTTTTTCCATATTTTGTTGTGTTAAAACCTGTACTTAAAATGTATTTAATTGGGCTTTTTTTTTTACACTTGGCCTACACCCAATACCCCACAATGTCAAATCAGAATTCCGTATTTTTTAATGTTTTACAAATTAATTTAAAAAAAGAAAAGCTGAAATGTCTTAGGTCAATAAACCCCTTTGTTATGGCAAGGAGCCTAAATAAGTTCAGGAGTAAAGAATGTACTTAACAAGTCACATAATAAGTTGCATGGACTCACTCTGTGTGCAGTAATAGTGTTGAACATGATTTTTGAATGACTACTTCATCTCTGTACCCATACAATTATCTGTAGTCCCTACAGTTGAGCAGTGAATTTCAAACACTGAGTCATCCACAAAGACCAGGAAGGTTTTCCAATGCCTCGGAAGGAAGGGCACCTATTGGTAGATGGATAAAAAAAAGAAAACAGACATTGAATATCCTTTTGAGCATGGTGATAATGCCTGCCCTGACCTCGAGCCTGCCTGCCACTCTGTACCTCCTGGACTCTGACCTTGTCATGATATGTTGCCTGCCCTGACCTCGAGCCTGCCTGCCACTCTGTACCTCCTGGACTCTGACCTTGTCATGATATGTTGCCTGCCCTGACCTCGAGCCTGCCTGCCACTCTGTACCTCCTGGACTCTGACCTTGTCATGATATGTTGCCTGTCCTGACCTCCAGTCTACCTGCCCCTTGGATAGTAATAAATATCAGAGACTTGAACCATCTGCCTCCCGTGTCTGCATCTGGGTCTCGTCCTGTAAAGGAAAACCTGATTCAGTCTGCTTTCCACCAGACGCTGGGAGATCAATTCACCTTTCAGCAGGACAAAAACCTACAACACAAGGCCACATCTACACGGGAGTTACTTATCAAGAAGACAGTGAATGTTCTTCAGTGGCCATGTTTACAGGTTGACTTAAATCTACTTGGAAATCTTTGACAAGGCCAGAAAATAGTTGTCTAGCAATGAACAACAACCAATTTGACAGAGCTTGAAGAATTTAGAAAATAATACACGGACAAATGTTGCACAATCCAGGTGTGGAACGCTCTTAGAGAATTACCCAGAAAGCCTCACAGCTCTTAGAGAATTACCCAGAAAGCCTCACAGCTCTTAGAGAATTACCCAGAAAGCCTCACAGCTCTTAGAGAATTACCCAGAAAGCCTCACAGCTCTTAGAGAATTACCCAGAAAGCCTCACAGCTCTTAGAGAATTACCCAGAAAGCCTCACAGCTCTTAGAGAATTACCCAGAAAGCCTCACAGCTCTTAGAGAATTACCCAGAAAGCCTCACAGCTCTTAGAGAATTACCCAGAAAGACTCACAGCTCTTAGAGAATTACCCAGAAAGCCACACAGCTCTTAGAGAATTACCCAGAAACACCCACAGCTCTTAGAGAATTACCCAGAAAGCCTCACAGCTCTTAGAGAATTACCCAGAAAGCCTCACAGCTCTTAGAGAATTACCCAGAAACACCCACAGCTCTTAGAGAATTACCCAGAAACACTCACAGCTCTTAGAGAATTACCCAGAAACACTCAGAGCTCTTAGAGAATTACCCAGAAACACTCAGAGCTCTTAGAGAATTACCCAGAAACACTCACATCTCTTAGAGAATTACCCAGAAACACTCACATCTCTTAGAGAATTACCCAGAAACACTCACAGCTCTTAGAGAATTACCCAGAAACACTCACAGCTCTTAGAGAATTACCCAGAAACACTCACAGCTCTTAGAGAATTACCCAGAAACACCCACAGCTCTTAGAGAATTGCCCAGAAACACTCACATATCTTAGAGAATTACCCAGAAACACTCAGAGCTCTTAGAGAATTACCCAGAAAGATGCACAGCTCTTAGAGAATTACCCAGAAACACCCACAGCTCTTAGAGAATTACCCAGAAAGCCTCACAGCTCTTAGATAATTACCCAGAAACACTCACATCTCTTAGAGAATTACCCAGAAACACTCACAGCTCTTAGAGAATTACCCAGAAACACTCACAGCTCTTAGAGAATTACCCAGAAACACTCACAGCTCTTAGAGAATTACCCAGAAACACTCACAGCCCTTAGAGAATTACCCAGAAACACTCACAGCTCTTAGAGAATTACCCAGAAACACTCAGAGCTCTTAGAGAATTACCCAGAAACACTCACAGCTCTTAAGAGAATTACCCAGAAACACTCACAGCTCTTAGAGAATTACCCAGAAACACTCAGAGCTCTTAGAGAATTACCCAGAAACACTCAGAGCTCTTAGAGAATTACCCAGAAACACTCACAGCTCTTAGAGAATTACCCAGAAACACTCAGAGCTCTTAGAGAATTACCCAGAAACACTCACAGCTCTTAGAGAATTACCCAGAAACACTCAGAGCTCTTAGAGAATTACCCAGAAACACTCAGAGAATTACCCAGAAACACTCAGAGCTCTTAGAGAATTACCCAGAAACACTCACAGCTTTTAAGAGAATTACCCAGAAACACTTACAGCTCTTAGAGAATTACCCAGAAACACTCAGAGCTCTTAGAGAATTACCCAGAAACACTCAGAGCTCTTAGAGAATTACCCAGAAACACTCACAGCTCTTAGAGAATTACCCAGAAACACTCACAGCTCTTAGAGACTTACCCAGAAACACTCGCTGTCACACCCTGACCCAGAAAGACTCGCTGTCACACCCTGACCTTAGAGGGCCTTTTTATTCTCTATTTGGTTAGGTCAGGGTGGGCAATCTGTTGTATTTTCTATGTTGGCCTGTTGTGGTTCCCAATCAGAGGCAGCTGTCTATCGTTGTCTCTGATTAGGGATCCTACTTAGGCAGCCTTTTTCCCCACCTTAGTTTGTGGGATCTTGATTTTGTATAGTTACTGTGTAGCCTGCAGAACGTTCCGGTCGTTTATATTTTTTATTTTTTTTGGTGTTCATCTATTAAAAGAAAGTGTACGCTGCACCTTGGTCTCCTCATTCTGACGACGAGCAAAACACTCACAGCTGTAATCACTGCCAAAGGCGATTCTACAGTACAAAGTTTTGACTCAGGGGTATGAGTAGTTATGTACAGTAAGTGAGATATTTCTGCAATTCTTTTTCAAAAGTTTTGAAAAATGTCTACAGACATGTTTGTTATTATGGGGTATTGTGATGTCATTATGGGGTATTGTGATGTCATTATGGGGTATTGTGATGTCATTATGGGGTATTGTGATGTCATTATGGGGTATTGTGATGTCATTATGGGGAATTGTGATGTCATTATGGGGAATTGTGATGTCATTATGGGGTATTGTGATGTCATTATGGGGAATTATGTGTAGATGGGTGAGAAATATTTAATATTTTATTTTATTCAGGCTGTTACAACAAGGGGTATGAATACTTTCTTTAAAGGCACTTTACATCCCATTTGTATACATTTGGGACACATCCAGTCCCATTCTGATTAGTCCAAATTCTGCCCAGTCATGGCTATGGATTTAAGTGTATCAACCCCAGCAGGTTTCGGTTGAGTCTAGACAGAGCAGAGCAGAGCAGTACAGCACTGCTACTAATAGCCTCTTATTGAGGTCAGCCCCGGGCCGATGGGATCGACTGACAGACAATCCTTCTCAGTTGAGACGTAGTACTGTAGGGTCTGTAGTACAGTACTACTGTAGGGTCTGTAGTACTGTAGGGTCTGTAGTACTGTAGTACTGTAGGGTCTGTAGTACTGTAGTACTGTAGGGTCTGTAGTACTGTAGTGTCTGTAGTGTTGTAGTACTGTAGGGTCTGTAGTACTGTAGGGTCTGTAGTACTGTAGGGTCTGTAGTATTGTAGTACTGTAGGGTCTGTAGTACTGTAGGGTCTGTAGTACAGTAGTACTGTAGTACTGTAGGGTCTGTAGTACTGTAGGGACTGTAGTATTGTAGTACTGTAGGGTCTGTAGTACAGTAGTACTGTAGGGTCTGTAGTACTGTGGGGTCTGCGGTACAGTAGTACTGTAGGGTCTGTAGTACTGTAGGGTCTGTAGTACTGTGGGGTCTGTAGTACAGTAGTACTGTAGGGTCTGTAGTACTGTAGGGTCTGTAGTACTGTAATACTGTAGGGTCTGTAGTACTGTAGGGTCTGTAGTACAGTAGGGTCTGTAGGGTCTGTAGTACTGTAGGGTCTGTAATACTGTAGGGTCTGTAGTACAGTAGGGTCTGCAGGGTCTGTAGTACTGTAGGGTCTGTAGTACTGTAGGGTCTGTAGTACTGTAGGGTCTGTAGTACTGTTGGGTCTGTAGTACTGTAGGGTCTGTAGTACAGTAGTACTGTAGGGTCTGTAGTACTGTAGGGTCTGTAGTACTGTAGTACTGTAGGGTCTGTAGTACTGTTGGGTCTGTAGTACAGTAGGGTCTGTAGTACTGTAGGGTCTGTAGTACTGTAGGGTCTGTAGTACTGTAGGGTCTGTAGTACTGTAGGGTCTGTAGTACTGTAGTACTGTAGGGTCTGTAGTACTGTAGGGTCTGTAGTACTGTAGTACTGTAGGGTCTGTAGTACTGTAGGGTCTGTAGTACTGTAATACTGTAGGGTCTGTAGTACTGTAGGGTCTGTAGTACTGTATGGTCTGTAGTACTGTAGTACTGTAGGGTCTGTAGTACTGTAGGGTCTGTAGTACTGTAGTACTGTAGGGTCTGTAGGGTCTGTAGTACTGTAGTACTGTAGGGTCTGTAGTACTGTAGGGTCTGTAGTACTGTAGGGTCTGTAGTACTGTAGTACTGTAGGGTCTGTAGTACTGTAGGATCTGTAGTACTGTAGGGTCTGTAGTTCTGTAGTAGGGTCTGTAGTACTGTAGTACTGTAGGGTCTGTAGTATTGTAGGGTCTGTAGTACTGTAGGGTCTGTAGTACTGTAGGGTCTGTAGTACTGTAGGGTCTGTAGTACAGTAGTACTGTAGGGTCTGTAGTACTGTAGGGTCTGTAGTACTGTAGGGTCTGTAGTACAGTAGTACTGTAGGGTCTGTAGTACTGTAGGGTCTGTAGTACTGTAGGGCCTGTAGTACAGTAGTACTGTAGGGTCTGTAGTACTGTAGGGTCTGTAATACTGTAGGGCCTGTAGTACAGTAGTACTGTAGGGTCTGTAGTACTGTAGGGTCTGTAGTACTGTAGGATCTGTAGTACAGTAGTACTGTAGGGTCTGTAGTACAGTAGTACTGTAGGGTCTGTAGTACAGTACTACAGACCCTACAGTACTACAGACCTTACAGTACTACAGACCCTACAGTACTACAGACCCTACAGTACTACAGATCCTACAGTACTACAGACCCTACAGTACTACAGACCCTACAGTACTACAGACCCTACAGTACTACAGACCCTACAGTACTACAGGACATTGAGATAACGTTAGATAACGAGATAACGTTGCAGTTTTAAAGCAAGTTTGTTGCAAATCTATACATTTTCCCATGGGGAAGATTTAGCCGTTTTTAAAATGATACACAATATATACGGAAGTATGGGGACACCTTTTAGTGGGTTTGGCTATTTCAGCTACACTCGTATACAGGTATATAAAATCAGGTACACCGCCATGCAATCTCCATAGACAAACAAGTGGCAGTAGATTAGCCTTACTGAAGAGCTTGGTGACTTTTAAAGTGGCACCGTCATAGGATGCCACCTTTCCAACAAGTCAGTTCATCAAATTTCTGCCCCGGTCAACTAAGTGCTGTCAGTGCTGTCATTACGAAGTGGAGGAGGAACTAGGAGGAACAATGGCAAAACCGCGAAGTGGTAGGCCACAGATGCTCACAGAACAGGACCACCGAGTACTGAAGCGTGTAAAAATCGTCTGTCCTCAGTTGCAATACTCACTAGCGAGTTCCGAACTGCCTCTGGAAGCAACATCAGCACAAGAACTGTTCGTCAGGAGCTTCATCAAATTGGTGGCCGAGCAGCCGCATACAAGCCTAAGATCACCATGCGCAATGCCAAGTGTCGGCTGGAGTGGTGTAATACTCTTCGTCATTGGAAACACGTTCTCTGGAAATATAAATTACGCGTCACCATCTGGCAGTCCGACGGACGAAAATGGGTTTGGCGGATGCCTGGAGAACACTAACTGCCCCAATGCATAGTGCCAGCTGTAACATTTGGTGGTGGAGGACTAATGGTCTGGGGCTGTTTTTCATGGTTCGGGCCCCTTAGTTCCAGTGAAGGGAAATCTTAATGCTACAGCATACAATGACATTCTAGATGATTCTGTGCTTCCAACTTTGTGGCAACAGTTTGGGGAAGGCCCTTTACTGTTTCAGCATGACAATGACCCCGTGCACAAAGCGAGGTCCATACAGAAATGGTTTGTCGAGATCGGTGTGGAAGAACTTGACTGGTATACACAGAGCCCTGACCTCAACCCCATCGAACACCTTTGGGATGAATTGGAACGCCGACTGCGAGCCAGTCCTAATCACCCAACATCAGTGCCCGACCTCATGAATGCTCTTGTGGCTGAATGGAAGCAAGTCCCTGCAGCAATGTTCCAACATCTAGTGGAAAGCCTTCCCAGAAGAGTGGAGGCTGTTATAGCAGCAATGTTCCAACATCTAGTGGAAAGCCTTCCCAGAAGAGTGGAGGCTGTTATAGCAGCAATGTTCCAACATCTAGTGGAAAGCCTTCCCAGAAGAGTGGAGGCTGTTATAGCAGCAATGTTCCATCATCTAGTGGAAAGCCTTCCCAGAAGAGTGGAGGCTGTTATAGCAGCAATGTTCCAACATCTAGTGGAAAGCCTTCCCAGAAGAGTGGAGGCTGTTATAGCAGCAATGTTCCAACATCTAGTGGAAAGCCTTCCCAGAAGAGTGGAGGCTGTTATGGCAGCAAAGGGGGACCAACTCCATATTAATGCCCATGATTTTGGAAAGAGATGTTGGACGAGCAGGTGATCACTTACCTTTGGATCTGATTGAAAGTGAATAACAAAATCAATGAAGCCCCCCCCCCCCCCCCCCCCCCGGTCGGTAACTCAAACATAAACACGTTTAGATAACTGCCAACTAAACTAACTTACCAACCTAAATCATTGTGGCTGGTTCAGCAAAATACTGATCAGTGAACAACAAGAGAGAAAAAACACACAACCACATTTCTTTGACCATGAGTGAGTTCCCCAAAATAAAATGGATCTGTGGGCCTACAAAGGTCTGCCAGTCCCTGCAGTAGGTACTGTAGGTCACCACACACACAGAGACACACACACAGAGACACACACACACACATACACAGAGACACACACAGGTGCAGGTGAGTCTTACCGTGGCCTCGTTGCACACAGTGCACTTCACCACGTGCTGCTGCAGCTTGCCATCCAGGTTAATGAGAGACTGACACACCCGGCAGTTGATGACGGGTACCCCCCCTGGGTCGGGACTGGCGATGGCTGTGTAGGGGGGAGGGAGTTCAGCTGGAGGGGAGAGACACAGCAGCTGGTTCATGATGTATGTTCAGCCCTACAGGCACATTAGATACACACATTGTGCAAATATTAGTCATGTCACATATGATCCATCCCTCTATAATACAAAGACACTCCAGACTCTGGGCCACACCAGACTCTGGGCCACACCAGACTCTGGGCCACACCAGACTCTGGGCCACACCAGACTCTGGGCCACACTAGGAAGTAGTGAAACCAGATGATTGGAGACAATGTATTGAGCTTCCATCATCTGCCAGGAGTGTGTTTGGAATGTGGTCGGGTATGTTTTTCATTACTTCTACTACAGTTGTATGTCTTACAATGTACAGAGGGAGCTAACATTAATAATATACATGTCAATCTCTCCTTCACTTCACCACTACTTGTATTTGTAAGATGTTTTGACATATTATTACTCAATTACTAGTACTAACCTCTCTCTCTCTCTCTCATATATATATAGTAATAACAGGGTTACAACACAGGTACAATGTCACCTTAAACAGCTAGTTCAATCAGGGTGGTGCCATGGAGGGTTCCCATTGCACCACCACCCAAATGGAGACCTATACCCTACAGAGCAAGGCTGGGCGGTAAATACCGTATTTTACTATATACCGGTATATAATGTCAGTTACGGAGAGACATTTTCGCACAGGGTTGCCATGTCTGTAGTTTTCCTGTCAAAACAGGCTCGGATGTCATGGGTGAAATGTATAGAGTACCACAGCTTGAGTCATAATACCCATAAAACCTAGCGGTCAAAGCCAGAAATAGTTTTTCCACCATTCATTTTTCCCCATAGGGGACTTAAAAACACTTCAAAAGAGGGCTGTGTTTTGTGTCCTGGCGTTTTGATAACTGTGTAGATATCTCCAGGACAAAGGTGACTTGTATCAATGCTAATTAGCTGCTAATGTGGCTATCATACAGAACAAGCTTTAGCTCACTCATCAGAACCAGGATGATGACACTGCCGAATCGAAGGTAACAATCTCTGAAACAACTATCTCATTTTAGCTACATTTTGTAAAAAAATCAATTTACAAAAAACAAATACATATATATATAAATTGACAATTCTGTGAACTGTCAATAACAATACCTGTTATCTAGCTAGTGTAACAATATAGACTTTACGTCCGTCCCCTCGTCCCGACCCGGGCGCGAACCAGAGACGCTCTGCACACATCAACAACAGTCACCCTCGAAGCATCGTTACCCATCGCTCCACTAAAGCCGCGGCCCTTGCAGAGCAAGGGGAACAACTACTTCAAGGTCTCAGAGCAAGTGACGTCACCGATTGAAACGCCACTAGCGCGCACCACCGCTAACTAGCTAGCCATTTCACATCGGCTACACTAGCTCATGGTTAGCAACTTTAGACTGGCTAGATGGCTACACTAGCTCATGGTTAGCAACTTTAGACTGGCTAGATGGCTACATTAGCTCATGGTTAGCAACTTTAGACTGGCTAGATGGCTACATTAGCTCATGGTTAGCAACTTTAGACTGGCTAGATGGCTACACTAGCTCATGGTTAGCAACTTTAGACTGGCTAGATGGCTACATTAGCTCATGGTTAGCAACTTTAGACTGGCTAGATGGCTACATTAGCTCATGGTTAGCAACTTTATACTGGCTAGATGGCTACACTAGCTCATGGTTAGCAACTTTAGACTGGCTAGATGGCTACACTAGCTCATGGTTAGCAACTTTAGACTGGCTAGATGGCTACACTAGCTCATGGTTAGCAACTTTAGACTGGCTAGATGGCTACATTAGCCAGTCAATTTGTCTAGTTATTTAAACACATGAGAAATGAATTGGTATTCACATGTTTGTTTTTGAGGTAGAACTACAATCATGTTATTGATGCCGAACGGTAAACCTTATTTTCAGCTTCTCTATTCCAGAACCAACAGATGTGCCGGTGTCTCATGACCTCTCAACTAGGTCAGCTGGTTCAACCTGGAACATTGTTCTCCTACTTAGGTCTATGTCAGGCATTGCAGGAAGTCCTGAAGAGCAGAAGTATGTGAATGATTTTATCCCAGCTCAACTCTTAAGACCTGACTGAATTACGGCGATAGGCTATGATTTGTAATTAGGTGTGAGCTGGGCGGGAACAACAGCTAATACAGTCTCCTGCCATTCAGATCTGGTGCTGTCCACCATCCTTATTCTGCAAGAGGGGATTTATTAAGATGGTATCATAACACATGCTTCTACTCTCAAGGTGAACTTGTTGATGGATACCAAGGCGGCTGCTGTTAAGAAGAAGGGAGCAGCTGCGGACCAGAAGACTGCAGCCAAGGCAGCACTGATCCAAACCTGCCCTGTCGGTCAGCTGAGTAGTATTGGTTGGTACTGTATTAGCCTTTAGGTTCCACTCCATGTGTAGGCTGTTGTACTGGCCTGGGTTGTACAGTCTTCCATATGCGTAGTAGTTTGTTGCATCGTAATGCTTCGTTTATCATGTGTGTTAACTTTGAATTCAATCTAAGCCACAGACTGTTAACTTCCTGCACTTCCAGCCTCACAAGTCTCCAATGGTTCCAGTACTGGTTGGTGTGCAGGCCCAAGTGACCACACAGTCTCCAATGGTCCCAGTACTGGTTGGTGTGCAGGCCCAAGTGACCACACTGTCTCCAATGGTCCCAGTACTGGTTGGTGTGCAGGCCTAAGTGACCACACAGTCTCCAATGGTTCCAGTACTGGTTGGTGTGCAGGCCTAAGTGACCACACAGTCCAATGGTTCCAGTACTGGTTGGTGTGCAGGCCTAAGTGACCACACAGTCTCCAATGGTTCCAGTACTGGTTGGTGTGCAGGCCCAAGTGACCACACACACTCAAATGGGCCTACAGCTGGGGTAAGATTCTTCCATCTTTCACACACACAACAAACCACCATGTTGTCAACATTATGCTGAAGTTGTATTGTGTCTGTGCTCAATCTGTGGAAATGTTGCGATCGCTCGTCGTCTTTAAATGTTGTGATCGCTCGTCGTCTTTAAATGTTGCGATCGCTCGTCGTCTTTAAATGTTGCGATCGCTCGTCGTCTTTAAATGTTGCGATCGCTCGTCGTCGTTAAATGTTGCGATCGCTCGTCGTCTTTAAATGCAGTGATTCACAGACACACCATGACCACGATTTGAATGCTGCAACGGAGACGGAATGACGTTGAGGGACACACGCTGAGACCCGGAGTACGACTGGACAGGGGCCGGATATTATTATAATGTTCTAATAGAGGTGCAGAAGCACCCCATGTTATGTTAATCCCACGGCCAACCATCCCTCTAGACAGAAGCACACCCACACCCACACCCCATGTTATGTTAATCCCACAGCCAACCATCCCTCTAGACAGATGCACACCCACACCCCATGTTATGTTAATCCCACAGCCAACCATCCCTCTAGACAGAAGCACCCCATGTTATGTTAATCCCACAGCCAACCATCCCTCTAGACAGAAGCACCCCATGTTATGTTAATCCCACGGCCAACCATCCCTCTAGACAGAAGCACACCCACACCCACACCCCATGTTATGTTAATCCCACAGCCAACCATCCCTCCAGACAGAAGCACACCCACACCCACACCCACACCCCATGTTATGTTAATCCCACAGCCACCCATCCCTCTAGACAGAAGCACCCCATGTTATGTTAATCCCACGGCCAACCATCCCTCTAGACAGAAGCACCCCATGTTATGTTAATCCCACGGCCACCCATCCCTCTAGACAGAAGCACCCCATGTTATGTTAATCTCACGGCCAACTATCCCTCTAGACAGAAGCACACCCACACCCCATGTTATGTTAATCCCACAGCCACCCATCCCTCTAGACAGAAGCACCCCATGTTATGTTAATCCCACGGCCAACCATCCCTCTAGACAGAAGCACCCCATGTTATGTTAATCCCACAGCCACCCATCCCTCTAGACAGAAGCACCCCATGTTATGTTAATCTCACGGCCAACTATCCCTCTAGACAGAAGCACACCCACACCCCATGTTATGTTAATCCCACAGCCACCCATCCCTCTAGACAGAAGCACCCCATGTTATGTTAATCCCACGGCCAACCATCCCTCCAGACAGAAGCACACCCACACCCCATGTTATGTTAATCCCACAGCCAACCATCCCTCCAGACAGAAGCACACCCACACCCACACCCCATGTTATGTTAATCCCACGGCCAACCATCCCTCTAGACAGAAGCACCCCATGTTATGTTAATCCCACGGCCACCCATCCCTCTAGACAGAAGCACCCCATGTTATGTTAATCCCACGGCCAACCATCCCTCCAGACAGAAGCACCCCATGTTATGTTAATCCCACGGCCAACCATCCCTCTAGTTACCCCTTATTCCACACTAAGCCTTTTATGCCCCGTGGTCCCTCAACTGCAGTCACTGTGGAACTCTCCATCTAGTCTTTATGAAGCCACCCTACCTTCCCCTATGCTGCTTCCTTCGCTTGTTCTTCTCCTGATGTGATAACATCTTGACTCAGTAACACGTTAAAAATCAATCAAATGTATTTATAAAGCCCTGATCAGTTTACATCAGCTGATGTCACAAAGTGCTGTACAGAAACCCAGCCTAAAACCCCAAACAGCAAGCAATGCAGGTGTATAAGCACGGTGGCAAGGAAAAACTCCCTAGAAAGACAGAAACCTAGGAAGAAACCTGGAGAGGAACAGTGTTGCTGTGTACTGTTTTTGCTACCTTTTTTCAACCTGTGTAATGCTGTCCTCCTCCTCCTCATTCTGAGGTTCAGACTCCATGCAGTGGTAAATGTGCTGCTCACAATTGACAGCAGCAACATGTGTTGATATAGGGTGTTGATATAGGGTGTTGATATAGTGTTGATATAGGGTGTTGATATAGGGTGTTGACATAGTGTTGATATAGGGTGTTGATATAGTGTGTTGACATAGTTTTGATATAGGTTGTTGATATAGTGTGTTGATATAGGGTGTTGATATAGGGTGTTGATATAGGGTGTTGATATAGGGTGTTGATATAGGGTGTTGATATAGGGTGTTGGTATAGGGTGTTGGTATAGGGTGTTGGAATAGTGTGTTGGTATAGGGTGTTGGTATAGGGTGTTGGTATAGGGTGTTGGTATAGGGTGTTGGTATAGTGTGTTGATATAGCTGTGTTGATATAGTGTGGTGGTATAGGGTGTTGGTATAGGGTGTTGGTATAGTGTGTTGATATAGCTGTGTTGATATAGTGTGGTGGTATAGGGTGTTGGTATAGCTGTGTTGATATAGTGTGGTGGTATAGGGTGTTGGTATAGTGTGTTGATATAGCTGTGTTGATATAGTGTGGTGATATAGGGTGTTGATATAGGGTGTTGGTATAGGGTGTTGGTATAGGGTGTTGGTATAGGGTGTTGTATAGGGTGTTGATATAGGGTGTTGGTATAGGGTGTTGGTATAGGGTGTTGGTATAGGGTGTTGGTATAGTGTGTTGATATAGCTGTGTTGATATAGTGTGGTGGTATAGGGTGTTGATATAGCTGTGTTGATATAGGGTGTTGGTATAGTGTGTTGATATAGCTGTGTTGATATAGTGTGGTGGTATAGGGTGTTGGTATAGCTGTGTTGATATAGGGTGTTGGTATAGGGTGTTGGTATAGTGTGTTGATATAGCTGTGTTGATATAGTGTGGTGGTACAGGGTGTTGGTATAGTGTGTTGATATAGCTGTGTTGATATAGTGTGGTGGTATAGGGTGTTGGTATAGTGTGTTGATATAGCTGTGTTGATATAGGGTGTTGGTATAGGGTGTTGGTATAGTGTGTTGATATAGCTGTGTTGATATAGTGTGGTGGTACAGGGTGTTGGTATAGGGTGTTGGTATAGGGTGTTGATATAGCTGTGTTGGTATAGGGTGTTGGTATAGGGTGTTGGTATAGTGTGTTGGTATAGTGTGTTGATATAGCTGTGTTGATATAGTGTGTTGGTACAGGGTGTTGGTATAGCTGTGTTGAGACGTGAATACATTTTACATGCTGTGTTATTTGTGCTGGTCTAATTCCTCAAATGGAAAAGCAGAATAATCTGTGCTCTCTCTGATAGTAATAATAGGTAATGTCCCAGGATAGTAATCACAGTTCATATGGTAATCTTCAATGTCCCAGGTTTGTGGCAATGATGAATAAATCATTTTATCTTTACTTCAAAGTCAAATGGCTATATGTTATGTATAAATGGCATACTGTGTGTATGCATTGTTTCAGGTTTTTGTTCAGGTTTTTGACGTGATTGATGGGTGACTAGGTACATTCTTGACAAATAAATATGCTTATTCATTCATGATTATGGATACAATGAGTTAATCTGGCATTTAACCTGCAACAGAACATGTCAAGTTAGTTCTGAATCGCTTTAATGCAGCAGTTCATTCTGACACAGAAATTAAAATACATTTCACCTCGTTCATATAGTTGTTCAGTAGTTAGTTCATATAGTAAGGGGTGAAATATAGACCTCCACCGGCTGAAGGAGAAGAGGATCTGGTAAAATAAGGATATGTTGCTAATAATCATCTAGCTAGCTTCTATGCAACATCAACAAAAAACTAGCCTTGTTTTCATGTTACATTGTAAATATCTGACTGCTACTAGGGCATTATTATAATTATTATTATAATAATTATAATAATTATTATTATTATGTACAAGACAACACCAAATGCATAATTAAGACAAATATTAGATAAAATATAGAATACATATTATATATATATGTGTATTCTAATATATATATATTTAGTTTTGCATCAAGTTAGCTATTAGCTTGCTAGCGGACAGAAAAGTGTCCGCTAGAGATGACTTGCAGGGATTTCTATTCTTGCATTATGTTTAGTTTGATGCTAATTAGCATTTTTCAAATCTGAGAGTAAATAGAATCAAATATATTGATAAAAGTCCCCTTGTCCGGCCTCCTGGGTGGCACAGTGGTTAAGGGCGCTGTACTGCAGCGCCAGCTGTGCCACCAGAGACTCTGGGTTCGCGCTCTGTCGTAACCGGCCGCGACCGGGAGGGGCAACGCACAATTGGCCTAGCGTCTTCCGGTTAGGGAGGGCTTGGCCGGTAGGGATGTCCTTGTCTCATCGCGCACCAGTGACTCCTGCGGCGGGCCGGGTGCAGTGCGCGCTAACCAAGGTTGCCAGGTGCACCGGGTTTCCTCCGACACATTGGTGCGGCTGGCTTCCGGGTTGGATGCGCGCTGTGTTAAGAAGCAGTTTGTTGGGTTGCGTATCGGAGAACGCATTACTTTCAACCTTCGTCTCTCCCGAGCCCGTACGGGAGTTGTAGCGATGAGACAGTAGCTACTAAAACAATTGGAGACCACGAAATTGGGGAGAAAAAAGGGGTCAAATTAAAAAATATATTTTTTTTTAAAATCACCTTGTCCGGAAGAGATTGACACGGTAAACAAAACATGACGCCTTAAACTTATTTGAAGTGGTTTTAAAATCCCATGGGGAAAAATGTATGGTGGAAAAACATTTGAAACTATTTCCGTGTTTGGCCGCTAAGTTATGGCGAATCAGGCCTTCATGGTCGAATTGCTGCAAAGAAACCCCTACTAAAGCACAACAATAAGAAGAAGAGACTTGCTTGAGCCAAGAAACACGAGCAATGGACATTAGACCGGTGGAAATCTGTCCTTTGGTCTGATGAGTCTAAATTTGAGATTTTTAGTTCCAACCAATGTGTCTTTGTGAGATGTGCTTAGTGGGACTATCATTTGTTTTTCAACAGGACAATAACCCAAAACACACCTCCAGGCTGTGAAAGGTCTATTTGATCAAGAAGGAGAGTGATGGTGATACATCAGATGTCCTGGCCTCCACAATCACCTGACCTCAATTTAATTGAGATGGTTGAACCAAAGAGTGAAGGAAAAGCAGCAGAGTGCTTAGCATATGTGGGAACTCCTTCAAGACTGTTGGAAAAGCATTCCAGGTGAAGCTGGTTGAGAGAATGCCAAGAGTGTGCAAAAATGTCATCGAGGCAAAGGGTGGCCTTTGAAGAAACTAAAATATGTTTTTATTTGTTTAATACTTGTTGGTTACTACATGATTCCATGTGTGTTATTTCATAGTTTTGATGTCTTCACTATTATTATACAATGTAGCCATTTTTTCTAAATAAAGAAAAACCCTTGAATGAGTATGTGTATCCAAACTTCTGACTGGTACTCTAGTTCTCCCATATGGCAACTCACAGCTAGTTACATAGTTCTCCCACATGGCAACTCATAGCTAGCTACATAGCTCTCCCACTTGGAAACTCATAGCTAGCTACATAGCTCTCCCACTTGGAAACTCATAGCTAGCTACATAGCTCTCCCACTTGGAAACTCATAGCTAGCTACATAGTTCTCCCACATGGCAACTCATAGCTAGCTACATAGTTCTCCCACATGGCAACTCATAGCTAGCTACATAGCTCTCCCACATGGCAACTCATAGCTAGCTACATAGTTCTCCCACATGGCAACTCATAGCTAGCTACATAGCTCTTCCATGTGGCAACTCAACTCTTGCTGAAACATTTTTGCTAATCCTGGGAACCCTGGTTGTGACGAGGACTTGCCGTCATGCCATGCTGTTCACTCTGTCTACGTTGTAACACAACATGGTGTTGGTGACAACAATGCTGATTTACACTTTGCTTAATATAAATCCACAAGCGTCTACACTATTAGTTTGTGTCTTACTGTCCACAAACAGCAAGTTTCACTTTTCATAGCAAATTGTGGATAAAATAAATGGTGCTATCCACTAATGATTGTCTCTAGTTAGCTGGCTAGCCAGCTAGCTAAATATACTAATATAGTCAGAGCAAATGTAGCTAGCTAATACACCCTGGTACCAGTGCTGTGCAGGTCTCGATCAGCATGTTGTTTGTGCAACGTTATCTTCTAAATCAAGAGAGGAATAGGCAAAGCATGAATACGTTAGCTAGCGCTAGCTAAGTAAGGGAGAACATGTAATGTAACATCTAATTAGGCTCCTCTGAAAACACTGACTAACACTTCGGTTCCTAACCTGTCACAATCATTCCTCCCTGGCTTTTTCCATGTGTTGTCATGTCAAACAACAATGGAAAAGGATTCAAAGTGCAGCCCACTATATTCCAACACTAGAATTAGAATAAACATTAAATTTTAATGATTACAGTTCAGCAATTCATTTCCCCCATATTATGCAGCCCTATGTGGCACAGTTTGGAAATGATGACAAACGAGTGCCGGCTGAAATGCTTTAATGGAGGGCAGCTAGTTGGCTGAATAGCTTTAATGGAGGGCAGCTAGCCAGCTGGTAGTCTCATCCTAATGGTGGGCAGCTAGCCAGCTGGTAGTCTCAGTCACAAGGAGGGCAGCTAGCCAGCTGGGACACTCATGGTGGGCAGCTAGCCAGCTGGTAGTCTCAGCCTAATGGAGGGCAGCTAGCCGGCAGAGGGTCTCAGTCACAAGGAGGGCAGCTAGCCAGCTGGTAGTCTCAGTCTCATGGAGGGCAGCTAGTCATCTGGGACACTCATGGAGGGCAGCTGGCCGGCTAGTAGTCTCAGTATCATGGAGGGCAGCTGGCCGGTTGGTAGTCTGTCTCATGGAGGGCAGATAGTCATCTGGGACACTCATGGAGGGCAGATAGCCGGCTGGTAGTCTCAGTATCATGGAGGGCAGCTGGCCGGTTGGTAGTCTGTCTCATGGAGGGCAGCTAGTCATCTGGGACACTCATGGAGGGCAGCTGGCCGGCTAGTAGTCTCAGTATCATGGAGGGCAGCTGGCCAGTTGGTAGTCTGTCTCATGGAGGGCAGATAGTCATCTGGGACACTCATGGAGGGCAGATAGCCGGCTGGTAGTCTCAGTCACAAGGAGGGCAGCTAGCCATCTGGGACACTCATGGAGGGCTGCGAACCAGCTGGTAGTCTCAGCCTAATGGAGGGCAGCTAGCCGGCTGGTAGTCTCAGTCTAATGGAGGGGAGCTAGCCGGCTGGTAGTCTCAGACTAATGGTGGACAGCTAGCCGGCTGGTAGTCTCAGTCTAATGGAGGGCAGCTAGCCAGCTGGTAGTCTCAGTGTAATGGAGGGCAGCTAGCCAGCTGGTAGTCTCAGTCTAATGGTGGACAGCTAGCCAGCTGGGAGTCTCAGCCTAATGGAGGGCAGCTAGCCAGCTGGTAGTCTCAGCCTCATGGAGGGCAGCTAGAAAGCTGGTATTCTCAGTCACAAGGAGTGCAGCTAGCCAGCTGGTAGTCTCATGGAGGGCAGCTAGCCAGCTGGTAGTCTCAGTCTAATGGTGGACAGCTGGCCGGCTGGTAGTCTAATGGAGGACAGCTAGCCAGCTGGCAGTCTCAGTATCATGGAGGGCAGCTAACCAGCTGGTAGTCTCATGGAGGGCAGCTAGCCAGTTGGTAGTCTCAGTCTCATGCAGGACAGCTAGCTTCAATTCTGTTCGATTCTACCGGGCATTCTATTCTGTTCGATTCTACCGGGCATTCTATTCTGTTCTAATCTACCGGGTATTCTATTCTACCAGGTATTCTAATCTGTTCTATTCTACTAGATACTCTAATCTGTTCTATTCTACAGGGTATTCTATTCTATAGGGTATTCTATCCTGTTCTATTCTACAAGGTATTCTGTTCTACAAGGTATTCTATTTTGTTCTGTTCTACAAGGTATTCTATTTTGTTCTATTCTACTGGGTATTCTATTCTGTTCTATTCTACCGGGTATTCTAGTCTGTTCTATTCTACGGGGTATTCTATTCTGTTCTATTCTACATGGTATTCTATTCTATAGGGTATTCTATCCTGTTCTATTCTACAATGTTCTATTCTATTCTGTTCTATTCTACAATACAAGGTATTCTATTTTGTTCTGTTCTACAAGGTATTCTATTCTGTTCTATTCTACCGGGTATTCTATTCTGTTCTATTCTACTGCGTATTCTATTCTACAAGGTATTCTATTCTGTTCTATTCTACAAGGTATTCTATTCTGTTCTATTCTACTGGGTATTCTATTCTGTTCTATTCTACTGCGTATTCTATTCTACAAGGTATTCTATTCTGTTCTATTCAACTGGGTATTCTATTCTGTTCTATTCTACTGGGTATTCTATTCTGTTCTATTCTACTGGGTATTCTAGTCTGTTCTATTCTACCGGGTATTCTAGTCTGTTCTATTCTACCGGGTATTCTAGTCTGTTCTATTCTACCGGGTATTCTAGTCTGTTCTATTCTACGGGGTATTCTATCCTGTTCTATTCTACGGGGTATTCTATTCTGTTCTATTCTACTGGGTATTCTATTCTGTTCTATTCTACCGGGTATTCTATCCTGTTCTATTCTACAATGTATTCTATTCTGTTCTATTCTACTGGGTATTCTATTCTGTTCTATTCTACCGGGTATTCTAGTCTGTTCTATTCTACTAGGTATTCTAGTCTGTTCTATTCTACGGGGTATTCTAGTCTGTTCTATTCTACTGGGTATTCTATTCTGTTCTATTCTACTGGGTATTCTATTCTGTTCTATTCTACCGGGTATTCTATTCTGTTCTATTCTACCGGGTATTCTAGTCTGTTCTATTCTACTAGGTATTCTAGTCTGTTCTATTCTACCGGGTATTCTAGTCTGTTCTATTCTACGGGGTATTCTAGTCTGTTCTATTCTACTAGGTATTCTAGTCTGTTCTATTCTACCGGGTATTCTAGTCTGTTCTATTCTACGGGGTATTCTAGTCTGTTCTATTCTACCGGGTATTCTAGTCTGTTCTATTCTACGGGGTATTCTAGTCTGTTCTATTCTACAATGTATTCTATTCTGTTCTATTCTACCGGGTATTCTAGTCTGTTCTATTCTACGGGGTATTCTAGTCTGTTCTATTCTACGGGGTATTCTAGTCTGTTCTATTCTACGGGGTATTCTATTCTGTTCTATTCTACTGGGTATTCTATTCTGTTCTATTCTACCGGGTATTCTATCCTGTTCTATTCTACAATGTATTCTATTCTATTCTACAGGGTATTTGATTCTGTTCTATTCTATCGGGTCTGGTCTATTCTACAAGGTATTTGATTTCTACCGGGTATTCTATTCTATTCTACAGGGTATTTGATTCTGTTCTATTCTATCGGGTCTGGTCTATTCTACAAGGTATTTGATTTCTACCGGGTATTCTATTCTATTCTACAGGGTATTTGATTCTGTTCTATTCTATCGGGTCTGGTCTATTCTACAAGGTATTTGATTTCTACCGGGTATTCTATTCTATTCTACAGGGTATTTGATTCTGTTCTATTCTATCGGGTCTGGTCTATTCTACAAGGTATTTGATTTCTACCGGGTATTCTATTCTATTCTACAGGGTATTTGATTCTGTTCTATTCTATCGGGTCTGGTCTATTCTACAAGGTATTTGATTTCTACCGGGTATTCTATTCTATTCTACAGGGTATTTGATTCTGTTCTATTCTATCGGGTCTGGTCTATTCTACAAGGTATTTGATTTCTACCGGGTATTCTATTCTATTCTACAGGGTATTTGATTCTGTTCTATTCTACCGGGTATTCTGTTCTATTCTACAAGGTATTCTATCCTACGGGGTATTCTATTCTGTTCTATTCTACCGGGTATTCTATTCTGTTCTATTCTACCGGGTATTCTATTCTATTCTACCGGGTATTCTATTCTGTTGTTTTCTAGGGTTGTCATGATTCCAGTATGGTGACAGATACCATGATACCTGATTTTCCATGGCAAAAGGGAAAACCCAAAGCAGACTAAACTCTTTGGCCTGGTTTAGATCTTATCTGTTGGAAAGATATCAGTTTGTCTCTGTGAATGGTTTGTCCTCTGAAATCAACTGTAAATTTCGGTGTTCCTCAAGGTTCCGTTTTAGGACCACTATTGTTTTCACTATATACTTTACCTCTTGGGGATGTTATTCGAAAACATAATGTTAACTTTCACTGCTATGCGGATGACACACAGCTGTACATTTCAATGAAGCATGGTGAAGCCCCAAAATTGCCCTTGCTAGAAGCATGTGTTTCAGACATAAGGAAGTGGATGGCTGCAAACGTTCTAGTTTTAAACTCGGACAAAACAGAGATGCTTGTTCTAGGTCCCAAGAAACAAAGAGATCTTCTGTTGAATCTGACAATTAATCTTAATGGTTGTACAGTCGTCTCAAATAAAACTGAAGGACCTCGGCGTTACTCTGGACCCTGATCTTTCTTTTGAAGAACATAAGGGGCAGCAGGGTAGCCTAGTGGTTAGAGCGTTGGACTAGTAACCGAAAGGTACAAATCTGTAGTTCTGCCCCTGAACAGGCAGTTAACCCACTGTTCCTAGGCCGTCATTGAAAATAAGAATTTGTTCTTAACTGACTTGCCTAGTAAAATAAAGGTAAAATTAAATATCAAGATCATTTCGAGGACAGCTTTTTTCCATCTATGTAACATTGCAAAAATCAGAAACTTTCTGTCCAAAAATTATGCAGAAAAATTAATCCATGCTTTTGTCACTTCTAGGTTAGACTACTGCAATGCTCTACTTTCCGGCTACCCGGATAAAGCACTAAATAAACTTCAGTTAGTGCTAAATACGGCTGCTAGAATCCTGACTAGAACCAAAAATTACTCCAGTGCTAGCCTCCCTACACTGGCTTCCTGTCAAAGCAAGGGCTGATTTCAAGGTTTTACTGCTATCTCTCTTTACCTATCTCTCTGATTTGGTCCTGCCGTACATACCTACACGTACGCTACGGTCACAAGACGCAGGCCTCCTAATTGTCCCTAGAATTTCTAAGCAAACAGCTGGAGGCAGGGCTTTCTCCTATAGAGCTCCATTTTTATGGAACGGTCTGCCTACCCATGTCAGAGACGCAAACTCGGTCTCAACCTTTAAGTCTTTACTGAAGACTCATCTCTTCAGTGGGTCATATGATTGAGTGTAGTCTGGCCCAGGAGTGGGAAGATGAACGGAAAGGCTCTGGAGCAACGAACCGCCCTTGCTGTCTCTGCCTGGCCGGTTCCCCTCTTTCCACTGGGATTCTCTGCCTCTAACCCTATTACAGGGGCTGAGTCACTGGCTTACTGGGGCTCTCTCATGCCGTCCCTGGAGGGGGTGCATCACCTGAGTGGGTTGATTCACTGATGTGGTCATCCTGTCTGGGTTGGCGCCCCCCCTTGGGTTGTGCCATGGCGGAGATCTTTGTGGGCTATACTCAGCCTCGTCTCAGGATGGTAAGTTGGTGGTTGAAGATATCCCTCTAGTGGTGTGGGGGCTGTGCTTTGGCAAAGTGGGTGGGGTTATATCCTTCCTGTTTGGCCCTGTCCGGGGGGTGTCCTCGGATGGGGCCACAGTGTCTCCTGACCCCTCCTGTCTCAGCCTCCAGTATTTATGCTGCAGTAGTTTATGTGTCGGGGGGCTAGGGTCAGTTTGTTATATCTGGAGTACTTCTCCTGTTCTAATCTGTTTCCTGTGTGAATCTAAGTGTGCGTTCTCTAATTCTCTCCTTCTTTCTCTCTCTCGGAGGACCTGAGCCCTAGGACCATGCCTCAGGACTACCTGACATGATGACTCCTTGCTGTCCCCAGTCCACCTGGCCGTGCTGCTGCTCCAGTTTCAACTGTTCTGCCTTATTATTATTGGACCATGCTGGTCATTTATGAACATTTGAACATCTTGGCCATGTTCTGTTATAATCTCCACCCGGCACAGCCAGAAGAGGACTGGCCACCCCACATAGCCTGGTTCCTCTCTAGGTTTCTTCCTAGGTTTTGGCCTTTCTAGGGAGTTTTTCCTAGCCACCGTGCTTCTACACCTGCATTGCTTGCTGTTTGGGGTTTTAGGCTGGGTTTCTGTACAGCACTTTGAGATATCAGCTGATGTACGAAGGGCTTTATAAATACATTTGATTTGATTTACAACCTTGCGTATGTAACAGTGTGTGCTATAGGTTGGAATACAAAGGTGAATCTGGGTGACAACATAAGGCTGCTTGTTTACAACATTAGTTTTCCACAGGAAGTTCTCTATATGGTTTCTTTCCTTGCCACGACACCTTATAGTATCGCAATACTGTTTGTGTCAACCCTATAAACGACAACCATTAAATAACCCAGCTGTGTAGTCACGACAACAACCATTAAATAACCCAGCTGTGTAGTCACGACAACAACCATTAAATAACCCAGCTGTGTAGTCACGACAACAACCATTAAATAACCCAGCTGTGTAGTCACGACAACAACCATTAAATTACCCAGCTGTGTAGTCACTACAACAACCATTAAATAACCCAGCTGTGTAGTCACGACAACAACCATTAAATTACCCAGCTGTGTAGTCACGACAACAACCATTAAATTACCCAGCTGTGTAGTCACTACAACAACCATTAAATTACCCAGCTGTGTAGTCACGACAACAACCATTAAATTACCCAGCTGTGTAGTCACGACAACAACCATTAAATAACCCAGCTGTGTAGTCACGACAACAACCATTAAATAACCCAGCTGTGTAGTCACGACAACAACCATTAAATAACCCAGCTGTGTAGTCACCACAGCAACCATTAAATTACCCAGCTGTGTAGTCACTACAACAACCATTAAATTACCCAGCTGTGTAGTCACTACAACAACCATTAAATTACCCAGCTGTGTAGTCACTACAACAACCATTAAATAACCCAGCTGTGTAGTCACTACAACAACCATTAAATAACCCAGCTGTGGACTCACTACAACAACCATTAAATAACCCAGTCCAGGTAACCACCAATCAGCTGTGTAGTCACTACAACAACCAGTAAATAACCCAGTCCAGGTAACCACCAATCAGCTGTGTATTCACTAACCTACAGACTAGAGCCCAGTTCAGCAGTCCTACCCTCTCTGACCCGTGCCAATCCCTGTTGCGAATGATAGAGGTTTGTAGTTAACCAGAACCCAATAAACCCGGAGAATGTGCCATAATCCTGAGTAAGGATTGGGGAAATAACTAGCCATTACTATACGCTGGGAATGTCTGACAAATTCCGGATCAAATTTTTTTTTTATGGTCTTCAAGCGCGAAAACAAATAAAGTCTGTTCAGAAACTGTATGGGTCTGGATCCAGGAAGTTTATTTATTTCATTTTACCTTTATTTAACCTGGCAAATCAGTTAAGAACAAATTCTTATTTTCAATGACGGCCTAGGAACAGTGGGTTAACTGCCTGTTCAGGGGCAGAACGACAGATTTGTACCTTGTCAGCTCGGGGATTTGAACTTGCAACCTTTCGGTTACTAGTCCAACGCTCTAACCACTAGGCCACCCTGGAGAAGGCAGTCACTTCCCCCAGCGCACTACAGATCAGCTCAACGTCTACCGTTAATCCAGTGGTGAAATATGGATTAAACATCAGATTTAATCTCACGCCGTAGGTAGGTAACAAAAGGTAGGTAACGAAACCCATTTAGTCTGCATTAAATGGCCGTTGGCTGGCTATGTGCTCCAGAATGTACCGAAGGTGCATTATGTCTGACTCTCAGTTCCCTATATAGTGCACTACTTTTCACCAGGACTCATAGGGCTCTGGTGCACTACATGTATGAAATGGGGTGCTATTTGGGATGCATGCCTGGTGTCAATAAATCAGTTTACACTCCTTTTCCTGAAGAATATCTCGTTTTGTTGAAGAAAAATAGCAGGGCAGAATAATGTTACGACAAATGACGACATGACCTGGAGCCAATCCAAACTATACCCAGAAATATACACTGCTCAAAAAAATAAAGGGAACACTAAAATAACACATCCTAGATCTGAATGAATGAAATATTCTTATTAAATACTTTTTTCTTTACATAGTTGAATGTGCTGACAACAAAATCACACAAATTATCAATGGAAATCAAATTTATCAACCCATGGAGGTCTGGATTTGGAGTCACACTCAAAATTAAAGTGGAAAACCACACTACAGGCTGATCCAACTTTGATGTAATGTCCTTAAAACAAGCCAAAATGAGGCTCAGTAGTGTGTGTGGCCTCCACGTGCCTGTATGACCTCCCTACAACGCCTGGGCATTGCTCCTGATGAGGTGGCGGATGGTCTCCTGAGGGATCTCCTCCCAGACCTGGACTAAAGCATCCGCCAACTCCTGGACAGTCTGTGGTGCAACGTGGCATTGGTGGATGGAGCGAGACATGATGTCCCAGATGTGCTCAATTGGATTCAGGACTGGGGAACGAGCGGGCCAGGCCATAGCATCAATGCCTTCCTCTTGCAGGAAATGCTGACACACTCCAGGAACATGAGGTCTAGCATTGTCTTGCATTAGGAGGAACCCAGGGCCAACCGCACCAGCATATGGTCTCACAAGGGGTCTGAGGATCTCATCTCGGTACCTAATGGCAGTCAGGCTACCTCTGGCGAGCACATGGAGGGCTGTGCGGCCCCCCCACACCATGACTGAGCCACCGCCAAACCGGTCATGCTGGAGGATGTTGCAGGCAGCAGAACGTTCTCCACAGCATCTCCAGACTCTGTCACATCTGTGATATGTGCTCAGTGTGAAACTGCTTTCATCTGTGAAGAGCACAGGGCGCCAGTGGAGAACGTAGCCTCTGTTCTGTCTGAGAGGAACGTAGCCTCTGTTCTGTCTGAGAGGAACGTAGCCTCTGTTCTGTCTGAGAGGAACGTAGCCTCTGTTCTGTCTGAGAGGAACGTAGCCTCTGTTCTGTCTGAGAGGAACGTAGCCTCTGTTCTGTCTGAGAGGAACGTAGCCTCTGTTCTGTCTGAGAGGAACGTAGCCTCTGTTCTGTCTGAGAGGAACGTAGCCTCTGTTCTGTCTGAGAGGAACGTAGCCTCTGTTCTGTCTGAGAGGAACGTAGCCTCTGTTCTGTCTGAGAGGAACGTAGCCTCTGTTCTGTCTGAGAGGAACGTAGCCTCTGTTCTGTCTGAGAGGAACGTAGCCTCTGTTCTGTCTGAGAGGAACGTAGCCTCTGTTCTGTCTGAGAGGAACGTAGCCTCTGTTCTGTCTGAGAGGAACGTAGCCTCTGTTCTGTCTGAGAGGAACGTAGCCTCTGTTCTGTCTGAGAGGAACGTAGCCTCTGTTCTGTCTGAGAGGAACGTAGCCTCTGTTCTGTCTGAGAGGAACGTAGCCTCTGTTCTGTCTGAGAGGAACGTAGCCTCTGTTCTGTCTGAGAGGAACGTAGCCTCTGTTCTGTCTGAGAGGAACGTAGCCTCTGTTCTGTCTGAGAGGAACGTAGCCTCTGTTCTGTCTGAGAGGAACGTAGCCTCTGTTCTGTCTGAGAGGAACGTAGCCTCTGTTCTGTCTGAGAGGAACGTAGCCTCTGTTCTGTCTGAGAGGAACGTAGCCTCTGTTCTGTCTGAGAGGAACGTAGCCTCTGTTCTGTCTGAGAGGAACGTAGCCTCTGTTCTGTCTGAGAGGAACGTAGCCTCTGTTCTGTCTGAGAGGAACGTAGCCTCTGTTCTGTCTGAGAGGAACGTAGCCTCTGTTCTGTCTGAGAGGAACGTAGCCTCTGTTCTGTCTGAGAGGAACGTAGCCTCTGTTCTGTCTGAGAGGAACGTAGCCTCTGTTCTGTCTGAGAGGAACGTAGCCTCTGTCTGTCTGAGAGGAACGTAGCCTCTGTTCTGTCTGAGAGGAACGTAGCCTCTGTTCTGTCTGAGAGGAACGTAGCCTCTGTTCTGTCTGAGAGGAACGTAGCCTCTGTTCTGTCTGAGAGGAACGTAGCCTCTGTTCTGTCTGAGAGGAACGTAGCCTCTGTTCTGTCTGAGAGGAACGTAGCCTCTGTTCTGTCTGAGAGGAACGTAGCCTCTGTTCTGTCTGAGAGGAACGTAGCCTCTGTTCTGTCTGAGAGGAACGTAGCCTCTGTTCTGTCTGAGAGGAACGTAGCCTCTGTTCTGTCTGAGAGGAACGTAGCCTCTGTTCTGTCTGAGAGGAACGTAGCCTCTGTTCTGCCTGAGAGGAACGTAGCCTCTGTTCTGCCTGAGAGGAACGTAGCCTCTGTTCTGCCTGAGAGGAACGTAGCCTCTGTTCTGCCTGAGAGGAACGTAGCCTCTGTTCTGCCTGAGAGGAACGTAGCCTCTGTTCTGCCTGAGAGGAACGTAGCCTCTGTTCTGCCTGAGAGGACGTAGCCTCTGTTCTGCCTGAGAGGAACGTAGCCTCTGTTCTGCCTGAGAGGAACGTAGCCTCTGTTCTGCCTGAGAGGAACGTAGCCTCTGTTCTGCCTGAGAGGAACGTAGCCTCTGTTCTGCCTGAGAGGAACGTAGCCTCTGTTCTGCCTGAGAGGAACGTAGCCTCTGTTCTGCCTGAGAGGAACGTAGCCTCTGTTCTGCCTGAGAGGAACGTAGCCTCTGTTCTGCCTGAGAGGAACGTAGCCTCTGTTCTGCCTGAGAGGGAACGTAGCCTCTGTTGTGTCTGAGAGGAACGTAGCCTCTGTTGTGTCTGAGAGGAACGTAGCCTCTGTTGTGTCTGAGAGGAACGTAGCCTCTGTTGTGTCTGAGAGGAACGTAGCCTCTCTGTTCTGCCTGAGAGGAACGTAGCCTCTCTGTTCTGCCTGAGAGGAACGTAGCCTCTCTGTTCTGCCTGAGAGGAACGTAGCCTCTCTGTTCTGCCTGAGAGGAACGTAGCCTCTCTGTTCTGCCTGAGAGGAACGTAGCCTCTCTGTTCTGCCTGAGAGGAACGTAGCCTCTCTGTTCTGCCTGAGAGGAACGTAGCCTCTCTGTTCTGCCTGAGAGGAACGTAGCCTCTCTGTTCTGCCTGAGAGGAACGTAGCCTCTCTGTTCTGCCTGAGAGGAACGTAGCCTCTCTGTTCTGCCTGAGAGGAACGTAGCCTCTCTGTTCTGCCTGAGAGGAACGTAGCCTCTCTGTTCTGCCTGAGAGGAACGTAGCCTCTCTGTTCTGCCTGAGAGGAACGTAGCCTCTCTGTTCTGCCTGAGAGGAACGTAGCCTCTCTGTTCTGCCTGAGAGGAACGTAGCCTCTCTGTTCTGCCTGAGAGGAACGTAGCCTCTCTGTTCTGCCTGAGAGGAACGTAGCCTCTCTGTTCTGCCTGAGAGGAACGTAGCCTCTCTGTTCTGCCTGAGAGGAACGTAGCCTCTCTGTTCTGCCTGAGAGGAACGTAGCCTCTGTTCTGCCTGAGAGGAACGTAGCCTCTCTGTTCTGTCTGAGAGGAACGTAGCCTCTCTGTTCTGTCTGAGAGGAACGTAGCCTCTCTGTTCTGTCTGAGAGGAACGTAGCCTCTCTGTTCTGTCTGAGAGGAACCTGGCCTCTCTGTTCTGTCTGAGAGGAACGTAGCCTCTCTGTTCTGTCTGAGAGGAACGTAGCCTCTCTGTTCTGTCTGAGAGGAACGTAGCCTCTCTGTTCTGTCTGAGAGGAACGTAGCCGCTCTGTTCTGTCTGAGAGGAACGTAACCTCTCTGTTCTGTCTGAGAGGAACGTAACCTCTCTGTTCTGTCTGAGAGGAACGTAACCTCTCTGTTCTGTCTGAGAGGAACGTAGCCTCTGTGTTCTGAGATTTGATCAAGCCAGCTCAGTAGAAAAGCTTTCTTGACAAAGATGTGTGGTTTACTGTAGGTTAGTAAACTGTCCAGTCTTTCCAGCTGGAACAACAGGGATGTGTATAGTACTGTATCATGGCTCTATCGGCTCATCATCTGAATATCACTGTGATAAACAGGCATGTGTATAGTACTGTATCATGGCTCTATAGGCTCATCATCTGAATATCACTGTGATAAACAGGGTGAATGATGGGAGCATTCACATCCCCCCACACATCTGAAAAACATCTGAATATTACAACACTATACGGGGGTATTGTGTTTCCAGAAAGCACACAGTGAAATGATCCTCAACAACATGCACTACTGGGTCTATGGGTCATGCATGGACTGAAGGGATAGGAATACTGTACTAAACACATCTATTTCATATCTGTTTATGGTCCAATCAAATGAATGGAAAGCACTGAATGATACATGGGTTATAAAACACTCATTCATAACCTGCCATGTTAAATGTGAATGGGCCTAGTGTCTTACAGACCTACAACCACAACAAACACAATGTTCAGAGGGGATTGCAAATTATAATTGTATCCTCTGATTTGATAATGTCCTTCTTACTCATCTCAAGTCATGGCTACGTTGTTTATGTTCTGACAACATCACTTATATCCTTATAGATATTTGTAGAAAGGTGGGAGAGGGGGTGTAAACAGTATTACCCAGCAACAACAACAGATCGTGATGCATCACTACAGAATACAGAACTACAACAGGAATTGTTGTGAAATTATTCGACTAGGCCTTCTCCTGCGTTGTTCTTCTAAACACTGCAAACTCCACCTTCTGATTTCGGATTTTCAGCCGGTCGGGTTGATTTTTTTAGACCGATGCCGGTGTCTTCCCCGTTATAATTTAACGCACCATGCAAAACATTACTCAACACGATACGCCCAAAACGATTCAGCACACATGGGGGGAGTCATAGCCTAACGTTGGTTTACCTCTTGGACTTGTGTCCTGCAGGTATGCCGGCGGTTCCAACGGTGAGACATTCCCGGAGTTCGGTGCTGAGAGCAGCGGAGACCGTTCATCCATGCCTTCGTCGGCCATGGCGGCAGCAGTTCACCCAACCCAGACGAATAAACAACGAGCTGAACCGCGGCAGAGCCTCTCTTCTGGCCAGTGTTTCCTTGGGAGGGGGCGGCCAGCTAATCGGCGGTAGCCTACTGTTCTGGCGAGGCCAGTTCCTCGGAGGTGGAGCTACAGAGACCTAAACCGGACCCGCTGTGGGAGGGATATGAGCAACGGAATGCAGAGAGAGCGAAATCCCCCCAAACCAACCCGTTACCCTCATGCATAGTGGTGACATGACATTTAGTAGGCCTGCAAAGTAGATCTTATAATAATTCTCATTTATACAGTTTGCATCCCCCGAAAGATCGATTGGAGGCCTAATAAACTACTGTTGATAGCCTTTATTCTATTCTCTGCTTTAAAATATTAAACAAAACTATCTAAGAATCTACAATATTATATTATATTCTGATCTTGGTGATAGACGAGGTGAGTTCCTTTGTCTAAAAAAACCTGTGGTAAGTGTCTAGAAAAAAAATCGCTATATAAATCCAATCAATTCATGAGCCATTCTATTTGATTGTATTTTCGTCTGATATATGTTCTATGCTTAACAGATGAAACAACACTGAACGTTATGCTGCAGGGACGTCGCAGGGAGTATGGCCAGACCTCCCTAAAAGAGGATTCGTCCCCCCTATCCATGAATCTCTAGTGACGTCCCTGGTATGCTGTCTGAATGATATAGGTGTGTTTTCTAAAACAATGAGGTTTGGTCCAGTAAAAGAGAATTATAGAAGATTTTCTACTTATATCATTTCATTACGAATCATAGGTATATTATATCAATCAGTGGTGGGGAAAGTACCCAATTCACTATAGTTATCAATAATACTGGAAAACGACGAAATTGTCCTACTTGAGCAATTGTCACACCCTGACCATAGAGAGCCATTGTTTCTCTATGGTGTAGTAGGTCAGGGCGTGACTAGGGGGTATTCTAGTTTATTATTTCTATGTGGGGTTCTAGTTTATTTTTCTATGTTGGTGATTTGTATGATTCCCAATTAGAGGAAGCTGGTAATCGTCATCTCTAATTGGGGATCATATTTAAGTAGTTATTGTTCCCACCTGTATTTGTGGGATATAATATTTTTTATTTTGCATGTTGCACTAACTCTTTGTTTGTTTGTTTGTTTGTTTGTTTGTTTGTTTGTTTGTTTTTGTGTGATAGTTTGGCTTTAATAAATGATGTGGAACTTTAATCACGCTGCGCCTTGGTCCGTCTCTACACACGAACGTGACAGTAATAGAAAAGACACCTTAATAGAAAATGATTCAAGTGAAAGTGAAAGTCACCCAGTAAAATATTACTTGAGTAAAAGTCTAAAAGTAATTGCTTTTAAATATGCTTAAGTATCAAAACTAAAATTTAAGTATAAATAATTTCAAATTCCTTACATTAAGCATCTTGTTGTTTTTTTAGCCAGGGGCACACTTCAACACTCAGACATAATTTACAAACGAATCGTGTCTGTTTAGTGAGTCCTCCAGATCAGAGGCAGTAGTGATGACCAGGGATGTTCTCTGTTTAGTGAGTCCTCCAGATCAGAGGCAGTAGGGATGACCAGGGATGTTCTCTGTTTAGTGAGTCCTCCAGATCAGAGGCAGTAGGGACGACCAGGGATGTTCTCTGTTTAGTGAGTCCTCCAGATCAGAGGCAGTAGGGATGACCAGGGATGTTCTCTGTTTAGTGAGTCCTCCAGATCAGAGGCAGTAGGGATGACCAGGGATGTTCTCTGTTTAGTGAGTCCTCCAGATCAGAGGCAGTAGGGATGACCAGGGTTGTTCTCTGTTTAGTGAGTCCTCCAGATCAGAGGCAGTAGGGATGACCAGGGATGTTCTCTGTTTAGTGAGTCCTCCAGATCAGAGGCAGTTGGGATGACCAGGGATGTTCTCTGTTTAGTGAGTCCTCCAGATCAGAGGCAGTAGGGACGACCAGGGATGTTCTCTGTTTAGTGAGTCCTCCAGATCAGAGGCAGTAGGGATGACCAGGGATGTTCTCTGTTTAGTGAGTCCTCCAGATCAGAGGCAGTAGGGACGACCAGGGATGTTCTGTTGATAAGTGCGTAAATTGGACCATTTAATGTCCTGCTAAGCATTTAAAATGTAACAAGTACTTTTAGGTGTCAGGGAAAATGTAAGGAGTAAAAAGTACATTATTTTATTTAGGAATCTGGTTTAGTAAAAGTTGTCAAAAATATACGTTTTGAGGGCGTGTTCAATTGGCATGCTGACTGCAGGAATGTCCACCACAGCTGTTGCCAGAGAATGTAATGTTAATTTCTCTACCATATGCCATCTCCAACATCGTGTTAGAGAATTTGGCAGTACGTACAACCAGCCTCACAACCACAGACCACGTGGAACCACGCCAGCCCAGGACCTCCACATCCGGCTTCTTCACCTGCGGGATCGTCTGAGGCCAGCCACCCGGACAGCTGATGAAACTGAGTAGTTTATCTATCTGTAATAAAACCCCTTTGTGGGGAAAAACTCATTCTGATTGGCCACCCATGGCTGCGCACAATGCCGGTCCTTGCCATTCTGCCACCATAAGCTCAAAACTAGAATAGTCACAGTCAGCAAAATGACCTCTAAAATACCTATTTTCCAAATGTTGAAGTTAGGTTAAATTTAGTTTCTGAATGAAAGGTGAAAAGCCATTTTCCATTTGTTTAAAATACGTACTTTCCATGATGTTGAAAAAAAAATATTTTCCAGGCATCGATAAATGTGTATTTTCTGGATGTTCAAATCCGGTTCATTTTCGGTTCTGACTGAAGGTTGAAAATCGAACTTTCCTGATGCTGAAAATACGTATTTTACAGACGTTGAAATCCGGATGTTGAAATCAGGTAAATTTTTGGTTCTGAATGAAAGATGGAAAGAAGTAATTTATATTAGTCTATTTTGGGGCCAAATCAAGGCTGGTCAAGACCGGACAAAATCTGGTCCGGACCATTTGGAAATCAAGGCCGGTCCAGAACAGCAGACTTCTAAAAGGCGTAGGCATCAGTCCGTGCTGACTGAGATGTAGCTTTCAGTGTTGCCTGACATTTTATTATATGAATTCCCTTCTAAGTGGTGAGTCTTCCGTTTGTAAAACATCAAAAAACGATGTCTGGAGAGGACCAAAAAAAGACTTACTGGGGTGTAGCGCACCATGTCGCCCTCAGTGGAATTGTATGAATGCCCATCCATGTGCAACGGCTTTATTCGTCCTGATTCCTGTGACTAATGAATTCGGCTATTTAAACCATGAATATCAACTACCCAACTTTATCAGGAGTTATCGCGAGCCTATTTGCAATACTCACCGGGAATTGCAGAAGTATTTTATTTTTCATTATGAACAGCTTGTCAAAAATGGAGGGATTCAAACTTGAAACCACTGACCATGACAATGGGGTGAAACTCCTGGACAACAGTTGTGATTATCCATTCCATATCGTCCATTTGACTTTGAACTGTCCTGTTGTTTGTTAAGTTAACGTGTTTTATTTGATCGAGTGCCATTTAGGTTAGGCTATTTGATCTGACAAACTTGCATGATGTAAAATCTCATTACATTATCATACATTTTATCTCCAGCCCTTTAGGCTACAGAAAATAACCAAATACTCTTTCTACCATATCCTATAGCTACATGATTAATGTTAGATCATGTTTTGGACGAACTGTTAGTGGACCGCCGCAGAGATGCATCTCTCCAACAGCACCCCAGAGAGGCGAGTTGGGAATAGACGAGCAACACATTTTGCGTCCCTGCCTGTGTGGACACTGCTTGTCAAAGGACGGCACAGCTCTCACCTAAAAAGCTGAGAGAAATTGTCATTGTTTTTGGGGAGAATTATGTGAGTTTTTATGTGTTGTTCGAGGTGCGTCTTGGCCAGTTTAGCTCAGAAAACGCTGCGGTCTTCAACCCTGCCTAAAATGCGCCCCTCTTCCCAGTCATGTCCATCAAGGGCCATATCTATTTATTTTAATTGACGGATTTCTTTATATGATCTGAAACTCAAGTTAAATTATTGAAATTGTTGCATGTCGCGTTTATTGATGTTGAAGACAGTCTTCGAACGGTGAAAACATTTCTGGGCAATGACGTTTTTGGACATATTTGTTATTTAGTTAAAGCTTCACTGGCGTTTTGTTCATTGCCAATCCCATATAATCGGTCTTTGAGAATCTAACGTTTTAAAGAGTCCTGAAAATAAGAATATCAACTTGAAATTGAACGTGAATTTGGACTGAACGTCAAGTTAAAACGAACTCCGTCAACTAGAATCTAAGACCTGACCAATCAACTAAGGAACATGTTGTGATGTGATGACCAATGAAAATCGCGATATTTCAATAACCGGAAGTATGCAGCGCAACACGTTTTTTTTTTTTTTTTTGTGCATTTATGACTTTTATTCACAAATGTCAATGAAAACAAGGTTCACCAAGCAAAAACCTTATAGAAAATGAATTTATAAAATTGCTGTAAGTATAGAAATTGTTTTCTCAGTTGGAAATAAATATCCAACTATTCAGTGACAGCTGTGTGGAATTTGTGGCAGCAACTGTGAGCTTATCACAGTATTATAGACACTGTCCTGGGATGTCCAATCAATGTAGAAGAGCCTTTACCTTCTAACGACTCTTTTGGCTTGTGAGCAAAACAGTGCATGTTTGTAGGTACCATTTAGGAAATCACTGCACAGGGATTACTTCACTGTTCTTAACCATTTAGGAAATCACTGCACAGGGATTAATTCACTGTTCTTAACCATTTAGGAAATCACTGCACAGGGATTTACAAGGCTAGTTCTCTGGGAAATTCCCGTAGAAAATCCCCCAAACCATGGTCTTTTTGTTCTTCTACTTTGGTGAGGAATCGCCTGTATGTGGTTATACTATTACTAATATTCTGTAGTCCCCCCCCCCTTTTCTCTTCATTATTTCGAAAGGAAATTCAGTATCACTTGTGGTCCACACTGCAGTGTCACTCCAGGGTGTGTATAAAATATCACCCGTGTGTGATCACCCCTCTCTGTGTGTGTTTTCAGATGAGTTTGAGAAGTATTGCAATGATGTAGCAGACACAGCCCCCTGGGGTGGACCCCTGGAGGACCACTGGAGGACCCCTGGAGGACCCCTAGAGGACCACTGGAGGACCCCTGGAGGACCCCTAGAGGACCACTGGAGGACCACTGGAGGACCCCTGGAGGACCACTGGAGGACCACTGGAGGACCCCTGGAGGACCCCTGAAGGACCACTGGAGGACCCCTGAAGGACCACTGGAGGACCACTGGAGGACCCCTGGAGGACCCCTGGAGGACCACTGAAGGACCACTGGAGGACCCCTGAAGGACCACTGGAGGACCACTGGAGGACCCCTGGAGGACCACTGGAGGACCCCTGGAGGACCACTGGAGGACCCCTGGAGGACCACTGAAGGACCCCTGGAGGACCACTGGAGGACCCCTGGAGGACCCCTGGAGGACCACTGGAGGACCCCTGGAGGACCACTGGAGGAACCTTAATCACTTGATCAGGCTATTTGTTTTATCAAAGGACCCAACAGAGCACCTGGTGTTATAATGGTTTTATACTGATTTATACTGCCATTTTGTTGAAAAACAAATGAAGCCAAATTATGAATTTGTGCCTTTTTAATTGTTAATATTGTTTTTCAGGTACGTGCATCATGCGTATGGACTGGGAGAACATTACAACTCAGTGGAACAACTGAAGGAACTCAAGAAGAAAGCTGACACTCATTGAGTTAAATTATAACAAACGATAAAGTCAAGCATGAGTGGAAATTGAATAAAATGTGGGAACCCACCAATGTAAAACCTATGCATTCACAAAGTCAAATGACAAAATAATTTCACTCCCGGAGACCCCCCTGCATACACACAGACTTGCCATCCAAGGAATTCGATGGGAGGAGAGAAAGGCAGAGAGACTGAAAGTAATACCACCACCTAACTATGTGAGGACTGAGAGAATAGTTACCATCACAGTGAGAAATTGGAAGTAACTTTTCCCTCTTCAGTGTTTATGAATACTTCTGAAATCACCATGGAAATTTTGTCTATTAAATATATATTTTGGTGGTGATGTGCTGTTATTTCCTATGACTGCAATATCAAAGGCCGATGGTCTATTCTGTGTGCAATGTAATGAAACAGCAGGTCTCGAACCCTCGACCTTCCGGCCTGAAGACCAGCGCGCTATCGACTGTGCCCCCAAAACGGCAGAATCGGTATCTGCGTTTATAAACCCAGGGTTGTTACAGTCGCTGATGGACAATATTGTCTCATACAATAAAATATTTTCCAATTCCAGTTTCACTTCCCGCTGGAAGGACATTCATGCAAAAAACGTTACAGCATATTATCCTGTTGAATGTCCAATGTCCATTTGATTTAAATTCAACGCGTGCGCTGAGATTAGGGATATGCTTTTATAGTAGCTAGAATGGTTCTGAAGTTCAGACGATACATTTATTAAAAAACGATTTCCAGAAGGGAATAAAAAAACAGACAGGTTTCTAGGAGAGACCGCCAGAGTTCACTAAAGTGTCGCAAAAGGGATTACCGTCAACTGACGAGCATCTCGTTTCTATGGAAACCTGCCTACCTTGTAGGACGCGGTGTTTTTATTCTGTGTAACAAATCATGGCTAACAATCTGGTTATCAGAGCTTTGAAAGCTAACTCAAAGTCGTTCAATTTGAGCTCCAAGAAAATGACCGAGGTTCCCAAATCGGTTTCGAGATTAACAAATATTTTGACCCTTCATTTGAACAATAACTCCCTTACTTCTCTGCCTGTGGAACTGCAGACGTTACGAAACGTGAGTAACGTTAACCCGGACAGACGTCTATACAAGCACCTTGTTAGCTATAGTACAGTTATGTCTTAGGTTATTTGACTTGCCTGCTAGCTATTTAACCAATGCATTTATCTTGCTTTTTGTTCTCTTTTCGCATACTGCAAAGTTGACGGAACTCAATTTGGGAAATAATTCTCTGGAGGAGATCCCATGTGTTCTGAGATACCTGAACACCTTGAAAAAACTTTATTTGTTTGGAAACCACATTACAAGATTGCCACCTGAGGTGTTAGGTAAACTATGCTGCTGTCGATATGGATTAAGATGTAAATAGGTACCGTACAGAACCATGATAACCACTCATAGTCATCACACACACGCTCAGATTCATCACTATATATTTTATCTTGCAGAAGGATTTGATAACCTCACTCTCCTCAATCTGAACCACAATTACATCACAGTCCTTCCACCAGAGATTAAAAGGTACCATTTTGTTGACTAATAGCCTAATTGTGATTCATACAGTAAACCTGTATATGACAGAAGAATAGACAATGTAGGTTGTGTTTCAACAGGCAGCTCAATTAAAAATGTTTAAAAAAGTCCCACGAACCTAATTGGTCTTTTGACCAATCACATCAGCTCTTTTTCAGAGTTTACCTGGCTACCCAGACTCCTTGCTCTGGCCAAACACTACGCTATGCCCACGGACGTTAGTTGCTTCTCATCAATAAATCTGGATGCAAGCACATTCGGGCCATCTGATTGGTCCAGAAACCAATGGGTTGAACACGTGGGTAATGCAGTGGTTAGAAAATCCGTCATTGATAATTCAATTCGAATCTGGTATCAGGATAAATATGACAATGAGTCACCGATTGTATACTATGTCTTTTTTATTAGCTAAGCAAAAAGTGGTAAATGCAACTTTCGTATATACGGGCTCACTGTAATACCACGCAGGGCAGAACAGAGAACTGACAAGATGTATGTAAACAGTTGTTCTTATACTGTGATAGACATAGTTCCAACCCGTCTGTTGGCCTATCACAGTAGAGACTGGGCGTGGTTTAGACTTGCTCAGCCTATTGTAGGTGCTCAGGCGGGTCCCCGCCTCTTGGTGCTTCTGTTGATAGATGTAACTGTTGCTGTGAAGAACATCCATGCGCTCATACCGTTATCTCGCACCTGGCTCCTGTTATCTAACAAAAGACCGCTTGTTCTCGCAACACCCCGCTCTGAATGTGCCCTCCCAACTCATTGAACAGTTCGTCTTCATGCTACTCTGTATTTTTCCATCATGAGAAAGGCCCATGGCCCTGAAACTGTTAACAATGTTTCAAGTCAGGCTAAATACAGAATTATCTCGTAACCACGTCTTCTTTTCTCAGTCTTTCTAACCTAGAAACCCTCAGCTTACTGGACAACCAGTTGGAGGAACTTCCTGTAGAAATAGGTTTTCTCAAGAAGATGGTTGAGATGAATTTAACCAACAACAAGCTGTCCAGACTGCCCAAACAGATATACAGTTTGTCACAACTGGCCAGATTATATCTGGCCAGAAACAACCTCACAGAGCTGCCAGAGGTGGGTGTTGTTCAGGCTCTACTTAATGTTTCATCTTTCTTAGGTTTCATTCTTCATATTTGTTCCTGTGCCACTTTCACTGGCCTTGCTTCAAATGAGGTTACCGATCCTCCACTTTCTTAGGTTTCATTGTTAGTCCGTTTTGCTGAATGATACTGATGGTTTACTGCCCTTAAACCTGTCCTATATTTCCTTCAGGGTGTTATTGGGCTGATGAAGCTCAGAGTGCTGGATGTGGCTGGAAACCGTTTATCCATGTTTCCTGTCGACGTATGTACCGTTTGTCTTCACCACAATATTATCTACAGTACAAAAAGATATAGCAGAATATGAAGAGGTTACTGCTAGAGGAGGGAGGACTGACGGTGTTGTCGTCTACAGTTGGTAGAGGAGGGAGGCCTGACGGTGTTGCCGTATACAGTTGGTAGAGGAGTGAGGACTGACGGTGTTGTTGTCTACAGTTGGTAGAGGAGAGAGGACTGACGGTGTTGTTGTCTAACAGTTGGTAGAGGAGGTAGGACTGACGGTGTTGCCGTCTACAGTTGGTAGAGGAGGGAGGACTGACGGTGTTGTCGTCTACAGTTGGTAGAGGAGGGAGGACTGACGGTGTTGCCGTCTACAGTTGGTAGAGGAGGGAGGACTGACGGTGTTGTTGTCTACAGTTGGTAGAGGAGGTAGGACTGACGGTGTTGTTGTCTACAGTTGGTAGAGGAGGGAGGACTGACGGTGTAGCCGTCTACAGTTGGTAGAGGAGATAGGACTGACAGTGTTGTTGTCTACAGTTGGTAGAGGAGGGAGGACTGACGGTGTTGTTGTCTACAGTTGGTAGAGGAGGGAGGACTGACGGTGTTGTTGTCTACAGTTGGTAGAGGAGGTAGGACTGACGGTGTTGTTGTCTACAGTTGGTAGAGGAGGTAGGACTGACGGTGTTGTTGTCTACAGTTGGTAGAGGAGGGAGGCCTGACGGTGTTTCTACAGTTGGTAGAGGAGGGAGGACTGACGGTGTTGTTGTCTACAGTTGGTAGAGGAGGGAGGACTGACGGTGTTTCTACAGTTGCTAGAGGAGGTAGGACTGACGGTGTTTCTGCAGTTGGTAGAGGAGGGAGGACTGACGGTGTAGCCGTCTACAGTTGGTAGAAGAGGGAGGACTGACGGTGTTTCTACAGTTGGTAGAGGAGGGAGGACTGACGGTGTTTCTACAGTTGGTAGAGGAGGGAGGACTGACGGTGTTGCCGTCTACAGTTGGTAGAGGAGGGAGGACTGACGGTGTTGTTGTCTACAGTTGGTAGAGGAGGGAGGACTGACGGTGTTGCCGTCTACAGTTGGTAGAGGAGGGAGGACTGACGGTGTTGTTGTCTACAGTTGGTAGAGGAGGGAGGACTGACGGTGTTGTCGTCTACAGTTGGTAGAGGAGGGAGGACTGACGGTGTTGTTGTCTACAGTAGGTAGAGGAGGGAGGACTGACGGTGTTGTTGTCTACAGTTGGTAGAGGAGGGAGGCCTGACGGTGTAGCCGTCTACAGTTGCTAGAGGAGGGAGGACTGACGGTGTTTCTACAGTTGCTAGAGGAGGGAGGACTGACGGTGTTTCTACAGTTGCTAGAGGAGGGAGGACTGACGGTGTTTCTACAGTTGCTAGAGGAGGGAGGACTGACGGTGTTTCTACAGTTGCTAGAGGAGGTAGGCCTGACGGTGTTTCTACAGTTGCTAGAGGAGGGAGGACTGACGGTGTTTCTACAGTTGCTAGAGGAGGTAGGCCTGACGGTGTTTCTACAGTTGCTAGAGGAGGGAGGACTGACGGTGTTTCTACAGTTGCTAGAGGAGGGAGGACTGACGGTGTTTCTACAGTTGCTAGAGGAGGTAGGCCTGACGGTGTTTCTACAGTTGCTAGAGGAGGGAGGACTGACGGTGTTGCCGTCTACAGTTGGTAGAGGAGGGAGGCCTGACGGTGTTTCTACAGTTGGTAGAGGAGGGAGGACTGACGGTGTTTCTACAGTTGCTAGAGGAGGGAGGACTGACGGTGTTTCTACAGTTGGTAGAGGAGGTAGGCCTGACGGTGTTTCTACAGTTGCTAGAGGAGGGAGGACTGACGGTGTTTCTACAGTTGGTAGAGGAGGGAGGACTGACGGTGTTTCTACAGTTGGTAGAGGAGGGAGGCCTGACGGTGTTGCCGTCTACAGTTGGTAGAGGAGGTAGGCCTGACGGTGTTTCTACAGTTGCTAGAGGAGGGAGGACTGACGGTGTTTCTACAGTTGGTAGAGGAGGGAGGACTGACGGTGTTTCTACAGTTGGTAGAGGAGGTAGGCCTGACGGTGTTTCTACAGTTGGTAGAGGAGGGAGGACTGACGGTGTTTCTACAGTTGGTAGAGGAGGTAGGCCTGACGGTGTTTCTACAGTTGGTAGAGGAGGGAGGCCTGACGGTGTTTCTACAGTTGGTAGAGGAGGTAGGCCTGACGGTGTTTCTACAGTTGCTAGAGGAGGTAGGCCTGACGGTGTTTCTACAGTTGGTAGAGGAGGGAGGACTGACGGTGTTTCTACAGTTGGTAGAGGAGGGAGGACTGACGGTGTTTCTACAGTTGGTAGAGGAGGGAGGACTGACGGTGTTTCTACAGTTGCTAGAGGAGGGAGGACTGACGGTGTAGCCGTCTACAGTTGGTAGAGGAGGGAGGCCTGACGGTGTTTCTACAGTTGCTAGAGGAGGGAGGACTGACGGTGTAGCCGTCTACAGTTGCTAGAGGAGGGAGGACTGACGGTGTTTCTACAGTTCCAGCTTCTGACCCTGAATGAGCTGCTCTGTGAAGGAAACACATTCGTGCAGAATAAGCTGATGGAATCTGTTCAAGCTGTGGAGGTGCTGTCATTGAAGGTACAATCTTTAAGCTCTCGTCATTATAGACTACATCAGTGGTGTCCAACTCCAGTGCTTCAGGGGTACAGGGTGGCATATAGACTACATCAGGGGTACAGGGTGGCATATAGACTACATCAGGGGTACAGGGTGGCATATAGACTACATCAGGGGTCTGTCAGGGGTACAGGGTGGCATATAGACTACATCAGGGGTACAGGTTGGCATATAGACTACATCAGGGGTACAGGGTGGCATATAGACTACATCAGGGGTCTGTCAGGGGTACAGGGTGGCATATAGACTACATCAGGGGTCTGTCAGGGGTACAGGGTGGCATATAGACTACATCAGGGGTCTGTCAGGGGTACAGGGTGGCATATAGACTACATCAGGGGTACAGGGTGGCATATAGACTATATCAGGGGTCTGTCAGGGGTACAGGGTGGCATATAGACTACATCAGGGGTCTGTCAGGGGTACAGGGTGGCATATAGACTACATCAGGGGTCTGTCAGGGGTACAGGGTGGCATATAGACTATATCAGGGGTACAGGGTGGCATATAGACTATATCAGGGATCTGTCAGGGGTACAGGGTGGCATATAGACTATATCAGGGGTACAGGGTGGCATATAGACTATATCAGGGATCTGTCAGGGGTACAGGGTGGCATATAGACTACATCAGGGGTACAGGGTGGCATATAGACTATATCAGGGGTCTGTCAGGGGTACAGGGTGGCATATAGACTACATCAGGGGTCTGTCAGGGGTACAGGGTGGCATATAGACTACATCAGGGGTCTGTCAGGGGTACAGGGTGGCATATAGACTATATCAGGGGTACAGGGTGGCATATAGACTATATCAGGGATCTGTCAGGGGTACAGGGTGGCATATAGACTACATCAGGGGTACAGGGTGGCATATAGACTATATCAGGGATCTGTCAGGGGTACAGGGTGGCATATAGACTATATCAGGGGTACAGGGTGGCATATAGACTATATCAGGGATCTGTCAGGGGTACAGGGTGGCATATAGACTACATCAGAGGTACAGGGTGGCATATAGACTATATCAGGGATCTGTCAGGGGTACAGGGTGGCATATAGACTATATCAAGGGTACAGGGTGGCATATAGACTACATCAGGGGTACAGGATGGCATATAGACCACATCAGGGGTCTGTCAGGGGTACAGGGTGGAATATAGACTACATCAGGGGTCTGTCAGGGGTACAGGGTGGCATATAGACTACATCAGGGGTCTATCAGGGGTACAGGGTGGCATATAGACTACTTCAGGGGTACAGGGTGGCATATAAACTACATCAGGGGTACAGGGTGGCATATAGACTATATCAGGGATCTGTCAGGGGTACAGGGTGGCATATAGACTACATCAGGGGTCTGTCAGGGGTACAGGGTGGCATATAGACTACATCAGGGGTCTGTCAGGGGTACAGGATGGCATATAGACTACATCAGGGGTCTGTCAGGGGTACAGGGTGGCATATAGACTACATCAGGGGTCTGTCAGGGGTACAGGATGGCATATAGACTATATCAGGGGTACAGGGTGGCATATAGACTACATCAGGGGTCTGTCAGGGGTACAGGATGGCATATAGACTACATCAGGGGTCTGTCAGGGGTACAGGGTGGCATATAGACTACATCAGGGGTCTGTCAGGGGTACAGGGTGGCTAATAGACTACATCAGGGGTCTGTCAGTCCTGCAGGGGTACAGGGTCGCATATAGACTACATCAGGGGTCTGTCAGTCCTGCAGGGGTACAGGGTGTGCAGGCTTTCGTTCCAGCCCTTCAGTGTGTTATATTTGATTCAATTGGTTTTATTTGTACTTCCTATTTCTTATTGCTATGGCATTATGGAGAGGGAACCTGCATCAGCATGTCATTGGACTGGGTACACCATGTTTCCTGTTCATATAAACTGTAACAACACAACACCACCGCAACACAACACCACCACAACACACCACAACACCAAAACACACCACCACAACACCAAAACATAACACCACAACACCACCACAACACACCACAACACCACCACAACACACCACAACACCACCACAACACACCACAACACCAAAACATAACACCACAACACCAAAACACACCACAGCACCAAAACACAACACCACAACACCCCGCAACACACCACAACACCAAAACATAACACCGCAACACACCACAACACCGCAACACACCACCAAAACATAACACCGCAACACACCACAACACCGCAACACACCACAACAACAAAACATAACACTGCAACACACCACAACACCAAAACATAACACCACAACACCAAAACACAACACCACAACACACCACAACACTGCAACACACCACAACACTGCAACACACCACAACACCAAAACATAACACCGCAACACACCACAACAACACACCACAACACCAAAACATAACACCACAACACCAAAACATAACACCACAACACCAAAACACAACACCACAACATAACACCACAACACCAAAACACACCACCAAAACACAACACCACAACACAACACCAAAACATAACACCACAACACCAAAACACAACACCACAACACCCCGCAACACACCACAACACCAAAACATAACACCGCAACACACCACAACACCGCAACACACCACCAAAACATAACACCGCAACACACCACAACACCGCAACACACCACAACAACAAAACATAACACTGCAACACACCACAACACCAAAACATAACACCACAACACCAAAACACAACACCACAACACACCACAACACTGCAACACACCACAACACTGCAACACACCACAACACCAAAACATAACACCGCAACACACCACAACACCAAAACACAACACCAAAACATAACACCACAACACCAAAACACAATACCAAAACACACCACAACACCAGCACAACATACCACAACACCAGCACAACACACCAGCACAACACAACACAACACAACACAACACACCAGCACACCACAACACACCACAACACACCACAACACACCAGCACAACACACCACAACACACCAGCACAACACACCACAACACAACACCACAACACACCAGCACAACACATCACAACACACCACAAAACCAAAACACAACACCACAACACACCAGCACAACACACCGTAACACACCACCACACCCAAACACACCATCACACCACAACACACACCACCAGAACACACCACCAGAACACACCACAACACACACTACCCGAACACACACCATCAGAACACACCACAACACACACCACCACAACACACACCATCAGTAGTACTGACCCGTTGCCATCCCTGTATCTCTTGTCTCCAGGAGCTGTCTGCTCGTCAGATCCTGGTGGAGGACAAGAATAGGTTGGGTGTGGTCCACAGGGCTCTGTCGTACCACCCTGGTCTGAGCCTGCTGCTGGCTGACTGGGGCAGCTGTTCCCTCTGCCTCCAACCCTTCCTCACCACCTGGCTGGAGTGTGTACGCTTCATCAACCTCAGGAAGGTACAGAGAGGATACAGCCCTAATGGCACCCTATTCCCTACGTAGTGTACTACCTGGAGTGTGTACGCTTCATCAACCTCAGGAAGGTACAGAGAGGATATAGCCCTAATGGCACCCTATTCCCTATATAGTGCACTACCTTGACCAGGCACCCTATTCCCTACATAGTGCACTACCTTGACCAGGCACCCTATTCCCTACATAGTGCACTACCTTGACCAGGCACCCTATTCCCTATATAGTGCACTACCTTGACCAGGCACCCTATTCCCTACATAGTGCACTACCTTGACCAGGCACCCTATTCCCTACATAGTGCACTATGTTGACCAGGCACCCTATTCCCTATATAGTGCACTACCTTGACCAGGCACCCTATTCCCTACATAGTGCACTACAAATTGGTCGCGTACACAGATATTTTTGGTTTTTGGTTGCGTTTTCAGATGTTATCGTAGGTCCAGCTTCAACAGTGCAGTAAAACCTAGCAATTAAATCAACAAAACAGTATACACACATAATCCCCCAAAAAATAGACATGACCTTCGCTTCCCTGGGTACAGGAACAATGGTAGACATCAATTAAGTGGGGACAGACTGGGATAGGGAGAGATTGAACATGTCTGTAAACATTCCAGCCAGCTGGTCTGCACTTGCTCTGAGGTCACGGGCCGTTGGGATGCCATCTGGGCCCGTGTTTAACACGTTTAAATGACTTAGTCGGCCACGGAGAAAGAGGGCACACAGTCCTTGTGAACGTCGGGGGCCCTGTCGGCGGCTCAGTATTGTTTTCCTCTAAGCGAGGGTGTTTAGCTCGTCCAGGAGTGAGGTGTCGGTGTCCGCAACATGGCTGACTTCCCCTTTATAACCTGTGATTATCTGGAGTCCCTGCCACATATGTCTCGTATCTGAGTCGTTAAATTGCCTCTTTTGATTGCCTTACAGATGTCATACTGGTCTGTTTGCATACATCCATGTTCCCAGTCACCTTGCCATGGTTAAATGCGGTGGTTCGCGCTTTCATTTTTGCGTGAATGCTGTCATTTATCCACGTTTTTTTGTTTGGATAAGTTCTAATCGACACAGTGGGAACAACATCCTCTATGCAATCAGTCACAGAGTCAGTGTATACGTCGATAGTATTTTCTCAAAAGCGACCCAGAACATTTTCTACTCCGTGTGATCTAAACAATGTTGAAGGATAGATTCCGATTGGTCAGACCAACATTGAACAGTCCTTACCACGGGTACTTCCTGTTTAAGTGTCTGCCTATAGGTGGGGTGGAGCACAATGGAGGCGTGATCTGATTTACCGGAGGGAGGGGGGGGGGCCTTATAGCCGTTCCGGGAGGAGAGTAGCAATAGTTGGGGTGGAGCACAATGGAGGCGTGATCTGATTTACCGGAGGGAGGGGGAGGGCTTTATAGCTATTCCGGGAGGAGAGTAGCAATAGTTGGGGTGGAGCACAATGGAGGCGTGATCTGATTTACCGGAGGGAGGGGGAGGGCCGTGTAGCCGTCCCGGGAGGAGAGTAGCAATAGTTGGGGTGGAGCACAATGGAGGCGTGATCTGATTTACCGGAGGGAGGGGGAGGGCCGTGTAGCCGTCCCGGGAGGAGAGTAACAATAGTTGGGGTGGAGCACAATGGAGGCGTGATCTGATTTACCGGAGGGAGGGGGAGGGCCGTGTAGCCGTCCCGGGAGGAGAGTACAATGATCCAGGGTCCATGTTAAGCGTGTAGCACAGGAGTGTTGGTAGAATTTCTGTTTTCCTCATATTTCTTTTATTAAAGTCCCCAGCTACAATAAACGTGACCTCAGGATATATAGTTTCCAGTTTGCACATAGTCCAGTCCAGTTGAGAGCTGTCGTGGCAGTGACAATGACTGAAGAAAATTATCTCGGGAGGTAACTCGGTCTGCATTTGATTATAGAATACTCACATCGGTAGAACAAAATGACTTGAGTTCCTGTACGTTACCTCAATCACACCATGAGTTGTTAATCATGAAACAAATCTCTCCACCTTTCTTTTTCCCGGAGAGTTCTTTCTTCCTGTCTGCACGATGGACAGAACCCCGAAGGCTGAATGGACAGGGACAATATATCAAGGCAACCGTGTCTGATGTAAAAAAATAAAAATTATATAAAAAAAAAATATATATATATATATATATATCTCAGGATGCCACGGTAACTGAGATTAGCTGCGTCCCTTACCTAGGACACTACTTTGAAAGTATACAGAACATTGTACAAGACAAAGGGACTAAGTTCATAGGGGATACCAGTAGCCAGCTGCCCCAAACATCTACAGACACTATGTAGCCTACACTACAGCTCATGTACACATCAAATCATTTATACTTCATTCTGATACATATACGGACTCAAACATTATATTTCAAGTTATCAGTCATCTACAAATGAACTTACTTTGTGCCTATGGTTCCAATCGTTGGTGTAGTGAAATGTAAACACATCTTCCTACTACATCACTGGTTTCAATGGTATACAATCTGTAGACACATAGCAGCACGTATAAGCCAAGCAACTATCTCACTGATCTCTCCTTCAGGACATGAAGATGAGCCGTCCTCAGACCGTCCCTGTACGTGTTCTCCTCTGTTCCTACAAGTGCTTCAATAAGAGCGGACATTCATACTATGGAGTCGCATGTGTATGAAGAGGTACTTCTATTAAAACATGTACTTGATGTAATTATAAGGAAGTAGTCCCTGTTCTTTCAATCCAGTATGTATTGTCTGCATGTCCACCAGATGGCAGCAGAGGACCATAGTAAGAGACCAGACTCCTGACACAATATCATAAGGCCAAAACAATGAACTAGGTTGGACAGAGAGCTAGGTTGGCCAGAGAGCTGGGTTGGACAGAGAGCTAGGTTGAACAGAGAGCTAGGTTGGCCAGAGAGCTGGGTTGGACAGAGAGCTAGGTTGGACAGAGAGCTAGGTTGGACAGAGAGCTAGGTTGAACAGAGAGCTAGGTTGGACAGAGAGCTAGGTTGGACAGAGAGCTAGGATGGCCAGAGAGCTAGGTTGGCCAGGGAGCTAGGTTGGACAGAGAGCTAGGTTGAACAGAGAGCTAGGTTGGACAGAGAGCTAGGTTGGACAGAGAGCTAGGTTGGACAGAGAGCTAGGTTGGCCAGAGAGCTAGGTTGGCCAGAGAGCTAGGTTGGACAGAGAGCTAGGTTGGCCAGAGAGCTAGGTTGGACAGAGAGCTAGGTTAGACAGAGAGCTAGGTTGGCCAGGGAGCTAGGTTGGACAGAGAGCTAGGTTAGACAGAGAGCTAGGTTGGCCAGAGAGCTAGGTTGGACAGAGAGCTAGGTTGGCCAGGGAGCTAGGTTGGACAGAGAGCTAGGTTGGCCAGGGAGCTAGGTTGGACAGAGAGCTAGGTTGGCGAGGGAGCTAGGTTGGACAGAGAGCTAGGTTGCACAGAGAGTATAGAGAGTTCAACGTTGTTCACTATAAAACAGTATAACACTAAGTATATTAACCACAAAAATGATATGTTATATACAAAGGATGGTCCATTGATCTGTATTTTCAGTTATAGACATGTTATTACCAGGATGGTCCATTGATCTGTGTTTTCAGTTATAGACATGTTATTACCAGGATGGTCCATTGATCTGTGTTTTCAGTTATAGACATGTTATTACCAGGATGGTCCATTGATCTGTGTTTTCAGTTATAGACATGTTATTACCAGGATGGTCCATTGATCTGTGTTTCCAGTTATAGACATGTTATTACCAGGATGGTCCATTGATCTGTATTTTCAGTTATAGACATGTTATTACCAGGATGGTCCATTGATCTGTGTTTTCAGTTATAGACATGTTATTACCAGGATGGTCCATTGATCTGTGTTTTCAGTTATAGACATGTTATTACCAGGATGGTCCATTGATCTGTGTTTTCAGTTATAGACATGTTATTACCAGGATGGTCCATTGATCTGTGTTTTCAGTTATAGACATGTTATTACCAGGATGGTCCATTGATCTGTGTTTCCAGTTATAGACATGTTATTACCAGGATGGTCCATTGATCTGTATTTTCAGTTATAGACATGTTATTACCAGGATGGTCCATTGATCTGTATTTTCAGTTATAGACATGTTATTACCAGGATGGTCCATTGATCTGTGTTTTCAGTTATAGACATGTTATTACCAGGATGGTCCATTGATCTGTGTTTTCAGTTATAGACATGTTATTACCAGGATGGTCCATTGATCTGTGTTTCCAGTTATATAATTACAGAATTGAGAAATGTACTTCTAGGCTATTGCATTAATAATTCGGTTAAAATATGTGCCACAATTAAATATCTAAATATAGTTTCATACTTTATACATGTTTACTAGATTTGTACACTTTCATTTGTTCACTGGAGTCCTATTGTGTCATTCTCAGCGTACGGTGATCTATCCATCTCCATTCTCCCTCTCAGGCCGATGGCATCTGTTCATTCCAATCTGAAGTTAATTCCTCTGGGTTAATTCCTCCTCGTTCCCTCCAGAGTACAGAGACCTCAGCTTGTTGCAGTGTCTACAGACAGACAGAGTTGGGTCTGGCTCATGAATTATGCATAAGGTTTAATTGCAAACCCAGAAATGAATGACTTTGGACTGATTTAGAGCAGGGGAACCATACATCTCTACAAAAATAAATAAATAAAGACAACTAATTGATGAATAATTAAGGCCGTGCACGGAAGGACGGCTCGTAGCTCGGAGCTACAGGGCATATTTGTGACATTTCGTTTCAATCAATTCCAAAGCACTAGTCGGGTTGGGAGGGAAAGTGCACTTAGAAGAGAGACGGCCTTGACAGAGGAACAGAGAGGATGTCCTGAGAGAGACGGCCTTGACAGAGGAACAGAGAGGATGTCCTGAGAGAGACGACCTTGACAGAGGAACAGAGAGGATGTCCTGAGAGACAGCCTTGACAGAGGAACAGAGAGGATGTCCTGAGAGACGTCCTTGACAGAGGAACAGAGAGGATGTCCTGAGAGACGTCCTTGACAGAGGAACAGAGAGGATGTCCTTGACAGAGGAACAGAGAGGATGTCCTGAGAGACGTCCTTGACAGAGGAACAGAGAGGATGTCCTGAGAGACGTCCTTGACAGAGGAACAGAGAGGATGTCCTGAGAGACAGCCTTGACAGAGGAACAGAGAGGATGTCCTGAGAGACGTCCTTGACAGAGGAACAGAGAGGATGTCCTTGACAGAGGAACAGAGAGGATGTCCTGAGAGACAGCCTTGACAGAGGAACAGAGGATGTCCTGAGAGACGTCCTTGACAGAGGAACAGAGAGGATGTCCTTGACAGAGGAACAGAGAGGATGTCCTGAGAGAGACGGCCTTGACAGAGGAACAGAGAGGATGTCCTGAGAGACGGCCTTGACAGAGGAACAGAGAGGATGTCCTTGACAGAGGAACAGAGAGGATGTCCTGAGAGAGACGGCCTTGACAGAGGAACAGAGAGGATGTCCTGAGAGACGGCCTTGACAGAGGAACAGAGAGGATGTCCTGAGAGAGACGGCCTTGACAGAGGAACAGAGAGGATGTCCTGAGAGAGACGGCCTTGACAGAGGAACAGAGAGGATGTCCTGAGAGAGACGGCCTTGACAGAGGAACAGAGAGGATGTCCTGAGAGACGACCTTGACAGAGGAACTAGGGTTGTTGTCATACAGGGTCGCAGTCATATTTAATGGCTTTTACTAAGGCCCCGAACGGACAGGCAGACATTATATTACATGTAGCATCAACACTGGCACTGTGGAGACCACACCTGAGTGTCCATAATGTACCATCAACACTGGCATTGTGGAGACCACACCTGAGTGTCCATAATGTACCATCAACACTGGCACTGTGGAGACCACACCTGAGTGTCCATAATGTACCATCAACACTGGCACTGTGGAGACCACACCTGAGTGTCCATAATGTACCATCAACACTGGCATTGTGGAGACCACACCTGAGTGTCCATAATGTAGCATCAACACTGGCATTGTGGAGACCACACCTGAGTGTCCATAATGTAGTATCAACACTGGCATTGTGGAGACCACACCTGAGTGTCCATAATGTACCATCAACACTGGCACTGTGGAGACCACACCTGAGTGTCCATAATGTAGCATCAACACTGGCACTGTGGAGACCACACCTGAGTGTCCATAATGTACCATCAACACTGGCATTGTGGAGACCACACCTGAGTGTCCATAATGTAGCATCAACACTGGCATTGTGGAGACCACACCTGAGTGTCCATAATGTAGCATCAACACTGGCACTGTGGAGACCACACCTGAGTGTCCATAATGTACCATCAACACTCGCATTGTGGAGACCACACCTGAGTGTCCATAATGTACCATCAACACTGGCACTGTGGAGACCACACCTGAGTGTCCATAATGTACCATCAACACTGGCACTGTGGAGACCACACCTGAGTGTCCATACTGTACCATCAACACTGGCATTGTGGAGACCACACCTGAGTGTCCATAATGTACCATCAACACTGGCATTGTGGAGACCACACCTGAGTGTCCATAATGTAGCATCAACACTGGCATTGTGGAGACCACACCTGAGTGTCCATAATGTACCATCAACACTGGCACTGTGGAGACCACACCTGAGTGTCCATAATGTAGCATCAACACTGGCATTGTGGAGACCACACCTGAGTGTCCATAATGTACCATCAACACTGGCACTGTGGAGACCACACCTGAGTGTCCATAATGTAGCATCAACACTGGCATTGTGGAGACCACACCTGAGTGTCCATAATGTACCATCAACACTGGCACTGTGGAGACCACACCTGAGTGTCCATAATGTAGCATCAACACTGGCATTGTGGAGACCACACCTGAGTGTCCATAATGTACCATCAACACTGGCATTGTGGAGACCACACCTGTTTTAATGTGTGTTTCTTTTCTCTTTCTACCCCCAAGTCACAACCAAACCAGGGCACGCTGGAGTGTGAGTGTGTGTGTGCATGCGTGCGTGTGTGTGTGCGTGTGCGAGTGCGTGTGTTTGTATGCACACGCGTGTGCGTGTACCATCTGATGTCTTCCTGGGAGAGTTAGAGGCAGGTCACTGCTCTGGCATGGCCCTGTCCTCAGGAGAAAGGACATGAGAGATTATTGTGTGCGTGAGCGTGTGTGTGTGTGTTTGTGTAGAAAGGGCATGAGAGATGAACATTTTGCATTATCCCAGACCAGGCAGCAGATGTTGGGTCCTGCAGCAGCACAGAGAGGCCTGGGGCTGTGTCTGGTGTCAGACCACTGTTCGTCTGCCTCTTTAATGGCACCCTATGCCCTATATAGTACACTCCTTTTGACCGGGGCCCATAAGGCTCTATAGGCACTCATTGTTCCTCCACTTCTTCACAATAGGATCACTTTGTTCAGATAGATATACAGCCCTGCTAGTGTGTTTATGAGAGAGAGAGGGAGACAGGCACACTGTTCATATGTTTATCAGACAGTCTGATCTATTCTACCGGGAGGGAATATAGTGAGAATATTTGTTGTTTTGTCAGGCTGCCTCGTGTTGTTAGGCTGCCTCGTGTTGTCGGGCTTCCTCGTGTTGTTAGGCTGCCTCGTGTTGTCGGGCTTCCTCGTGTTGTCGGGCTTCCTCGTGTTGTCGGGCTTCCTCGTGTTGTCGGGCTGCCTCGTGTTGTTGGGATGCCTCGTGTTGTCGGGCTGCCTCGTGTTGTTGGGACGCCTCGTGGTGTTGGGACGCCTCGTGGTGTTGGGACGCCTCGTGGTGTTGGGACGCCTCGTGTTGTTGGGATGCCTCGTGGTGTTGGGACGCCTCGTGGTGTTGGGACGCCTCGTGGTTTTGGGACGCCTCGTGGTTTTGGGACGCCTCGTGGTGTTGGTACGCCTCGTGGTGTTGGGACGCCTCGTGGTGTTGGGACGCCTCGTGGTGTTTGGCTGCCTCGTGGTGTTGGGACGCCTCGTGGTGTTGGGTCGCCTCGTGGTTTTGGGACGCCTCGTGTTGTATGGATGCCTCGTGTTGTATGGATGCCTCGTGTTGTTGGGACGCCTCATGGGGTTGGGACGCCTCATGTTGTTTGGCTGCCTCGTGTTGTTGGGACGCCTCGTGTTGTTGGGATGCCTCGTGGTGTTGGGCTGCCTCGTGCTGTTCATACATTATACGGAGAGCTTAATCACACAGTCGTCCGGAATAGCTGGTGCTCTCATGCATGCTTCAGTTTTGCTTGCCTCGAAGCGAACATAAAAGCCATTTAGCCCATCTGGTAGGCTCGCGTCACTGGGCAGCTCACGGCTGGGTTTCCCTTTGTAGTCCGTTGTAGTTTTTCAAGCCCTGCCACATCCCACAAGCGTCAGAGCCAGTGTAATAGGATTCAATCTTAGTCCTGTATTGATGCTTTGCCTGTTTGATGGTTCGTCTGAGGGCATAGCGTGATTTCTTATAAACCACCGGATTAGTGTCCCGCTCCTTGAAACCGGCAGCTCTAGCCTAGCTCTAGGAAGAGTCTTGGTGGTTCCAAACATCTTCCATTTAAGAGTGATGGAGGCCACTGTGTTCTTGGGGACCTTCAATGCTGCAGAAATGTTTTGGTACCCTTTCCCAGATCTGTGCCTCGAAA
>NC_034190.2:1728643-1754773 GCF_002021735.2 Oncorhynchus kisutch | reverse complement strand
GGCGGTGGGGTTATGGTATGAGTGGTATAAAGTACTTCAGTAAAAATACTTTAAAGTACTACTTAATTCGTTTTTGGGGGGTATCTGTACTTTACTATTTATATGTTGACTACTTTTACTAAACTACAATCCTAAAGAAATGTACTTTTTACTCCTTACATTTTCCCTGACACCCAAAAGTACTTGTTACATTTTAAATGCTTTTAAATGAAAATGGTCCAATTCACGCACTTATGAACAGAACATCCCTGGTCATCCCTACTGCCTCTGATCTGGAGGACTCACTAAACAGAGAACATCCCTGGTCATCCCTACTGCCTCTGATCTGGAGGACTCACTAAACAGAGAACATCCCTGGTCGTCCCTACTGCCTCTGATCTGGAGGACTCACTAAACAGAGAACATCCCTGGTCATCCCTACTGCCTCTGATCTGGAGGACTCACTAAACAGAGAACATCCCTGGTCATCACTACTGCCTCTGATCTGGAGGACTCACTAAACAGAGAACATCCCTGGTCGTCCCTACTGCCTCTGATCTGGAGGACTCACTAAACAGAGAACATCCCTGGTCGTCCCTACTGCCTCTGATCTGGAGGACTCACTAAACAGAGAACATCCCTGGTCGTCCCTACTGCCTCTGATCTGGAGGACTCCACTAAACAGAGAACATCCCTGGTCATCACTACTGCCTCTGATCTGGAGGACTCACTAAACAGAGAACATCCCTGGTCGTCCCTACTGCCTCTGATCTGGAGGACTCACTAAACAGAGAACATCCCTGGTCATCCCTACTGCCTCTGATCTGGAGGACTCACTAAACAGAGAACATCCCTGGTCATCCCTACTGCCTCTGATCTGGAGGACTCACTAAACAGAGAACATCCCTGGTCATCCCTACTGCCTCTGATCTGGAGGACTCACTAAACAGAGAACATCCCTGGTCATCCCTACTGCCTCTGATCTGGAGGACTCACTAAACAGAGAACATCCCTGGTCATCCCTACTGCCTCTGATCTGGTAGACTCACTAAACAGAGAATATCCCTGGTCATCCCTACTGCCTCTGATCTGGAGGACTCACTAAACAGAGAACATCCCTGGTCATCCCTACTGCCTCTGATCTGAAGGACTCACTAAACAGAGAACATCACTGGTCATCCCTACTGCCTCTGATCTGGAGGACTCACTAAACAGAGAACATCCTTACTGCCTCTGATCTGACTGACTCACTAAACAGAGAACATCCCTGGTCATCCCCACTGCCTCTGATCTGGTGGACTCACTAAACAGAGAACATCCCTGGTCATCCCTACTGCCTCTGATCTGGAGGACTCACTAAACAGAGAACATCCCTACTGCCTCTGATCTGACTGACTCACTAAACAGAGAACATCCCTGGTCATCCCTACTGCCTCTGATCTGGTGGACTCACTAAACAGAGAACATCCCTGGTCATCCCTACTGCCTCTGATCTGAATGACTCACTAAACACACATGATTTGTTTGTAAATTGTTGAAGTGTGTCCCTGGCTAAAAACAATAAGAAAATGGTGCAGTCTGGTTTGCTTAATATAAGGAATTTGAAAACGATTCTACATTAACTTTGTATTTTACTGGGTGACTTTCACTTTTGTCATTTTCTGTGAAGGAATCTTAACTTTTACTCAAGTATGAAAATTGGGTACTTTTTCCACCACCGGGTATAATCAGGTATAAGCTGCCAACAGCGAACACAATTGCATTTTATCGATGGCAATTTGAATGTACAAAGACACCGTGATGAGATCCTGAGGCCCATTGTTGTGCCATTCATCTGCCGCCATCAGCTCATGTTTCAGCAGGATAATGCACCCATGTCTCAAGGATCTGTACACAATTCCTGGAAGCTGAAAATGTCCCAGATCTTCCACGGCCTGCATACTCACCAGACATGTCACCCATTGAGCATGTTTGGGATGCTCTGGATTGACGTGTATGACAGCGTGTTCCAATTCCCGCCAACATCCAGTAACTTCACACAGACATTGAAGGGGAGAGGAACAACATTCCACAGACCACAATCAACAGCCTGATCAACTCTATGAGAAGGAGAGGCACATGGTGGTCACACCAGATACTGACTGGTTTTCTGATCAACACCAGATACTGTCTGGTTTTCTGATCAACACCAGATACTGACTGGTTTTCTGATCCACACCAGATACTGTCTGGTTTTCTGGTCACACCAGACACTGTCTGGTTGTCTGGTCACACCAGATACTGTCTGGTTTTCTGGTCACACCAGATACTGTCTGGTTTTCTGGTCACACCAGATACTGTCTGGTTTTCTGGTCACACCAGATACTGTCTGGTTTTCTGATCAACACCAGATACTGACTGGTTTTCTGATCAACACCAGATACTGTCTGGTTTTCTGATCAACACCAGATACTGACTGGTTTTCTGATCAACACCAGATACTGTCTGGTTTTCTGATCAACACCAGATACTGACTGGTTTTCTGATCCACACCAGATACTGACTGGTTTTCTGATCAACACCAGATACTGACTGTTTTTTTTATTTACACCAGATACTGACTGGTTTTCTGATCAACACCAGATACTGACTGTTTTTTTTATTTACACCAGATACTGACTGGTTTTCTGATCCACACCAGATACTGACTGGTTTTCTGATCCACACCCCTACTTTTTTTTTTTAAAAGGTATCTGTGATCAACAGATGTATATCTGTATTCTTAGTCATGTGAAATCCATAGATTAGGGACTAATGGGAGATTCCGAGTGGCGCAGCGGTCTAAGGCACTGCATCTCAGAGACGTCACTACAGACCCTGGTTCGAATCCAAATAAGACTTGCCTAGGTAAAATATGAACTGTAAAGATTTTAAATTGTTGCATGTTGCATTAAAATGGTTGTTCGGTATATTACACCAACGAGAATGTGGAATAACAACAGTAAACACAGAGGCGTTTGATGTTTTTGGGAAGCAGCCCCATCACAGACCCACGGGGTCTCCTACATGGCACCATGTTCCCTAAATAATGACCTGGTCCTAGTCCTATATAATGACCTGGTCCTAGTCCTATATAATGACCTGGTCCTATATAATGACCTGGTCCTAGTCCTATATAATAACCTGGTCCTAGTCCTATATAATGACCTGGTCCTAGTCCTATATAATGACCTGGTCCTATATAATGACCTGGTCCTGGTCCTATATAATGACCTGGTCCTAGTCCTATATAATGACCTGGTCCTAGTCCTATATAATGACCTGGTACTAGTCCTATATAATGACCTGGTCCTAGTCCTATATAATGACCTGGTCCTATATAATGACCTGGTCCTATATAATGACCTGGTCCTAGTCCTATATAATGCCCTGGTCCTATATAATGACCTGGTCCTATATAATGTCCTGGTCCTATATAATGACCTGGTCCTAGTCCTTTATAATGACCTGGTCCTATATAATGTCCTGGTCCTATATAATGACCTGGTCCTAGTCCTATATAATGACCTGGTCCTATATAATGACCTGGTCCTGGTCCTATATAATAACCTGGTCCTATATAATGACCTGGTCCTATATAATGACCTGGTCCTATAATGACCTGGTCCTTTATAATGACCTGGTCCTATATAATGACCTGGTCCTAGTCCTATATAATGACCTGGTCCTTTATAATGACCTGGTCTGGTCCTATATAATGACCTGGTCCTAGTCCTTTATAATGACCTGGTCCCTAGTCCTATATAATGGCCTGGTCCTAGTCCTATATAATGGCCTGGTCCCTAGTCCTATATAATGACCTGGTCCTATATAATGACCTGGTCCTAGTCCTATATAATGACCTGGTCCTAGTCCTATATAATGACCTGGTCCTAGTCCTATATAATGACCTGGTCCTATATAATGACCTGGTCCTAGTCCTATATAATGACCTGGTCCTATATAATGACCTGGTCCTAGTCCTATATAATGACCTAGTCCTATATAATGACCTGGTCCTAGTCCTATTAATGACCTAGTCCTATATATAACCTGGTCCTAGTCCTATATAATGACCTGGTCCTATATAATGACCTGGTCCTAGTCCTATATAATGACCTAGTCCTATATAATGACCTGGTCCTAGTCCTATATAATGACCTGGTCCTATATAATGACCTGGTCCTAGTCCTATATAATGACCTGGTCCTAGTCCTATATAATGACCTGGTCCTAGTCCTTTATAATGACCTGGTCCTATATAATGACCTGGTCCTATATAATGGCCTGGTCCTGGTCCTATATAATGACCTGGTCCTGGTCCTTTATAATAACCTGGTCCTGGTCCTATATAATGACCTAGTCCTATATAATGACCTGGTCCTAGTCCTTTATATAACCTGGTCCTGGTCCTATATAATGACCTGGTCCTAGTCCTTTATAATAACCTGGTCCTGGTCCTATATAATAACCTGGTCCTGGTCCTTTATAATGACCTGGTCCTAGTCCTATATAATGACCTGGTCCTATATAATGTCCTGGTCCTATATAATGACCTGGTCCTAGTCCTATATAATGACCTGGTCCTATATAATGACCTGGTCCTGGTCCTATAGGTCCTATATAGACCTGGTCCTATATAATGACCTGGTCCTATATAATGACCTGGTCCTATAATGACCTGGTCCTTTATAATGACCTGGTCCTATATAATGACCTGGTCCTGGTCCTATATAATGACCTGGTCCTAGTCCTATATAATGACCTGGTCCTAGTCCTATATAATGACCTGGTCCTATATAATGACCTGGTCCTAGTCCTATATAATGACCTGGTCCTATATAATGACCTGGTCCTGGTCCTATATAATAACCTGGTCCTATATAATGACCTGGTCCTATATAATGACCTGGTCCTTATAATGACCTGGTCCTATATAATGACCTGGTCCTGGTCCTATATAATACCTGGTCCTATATAATGACCTGGTCCTATATAATAACCTGGTCCTAGTCCTTTATAATGACCTGGTCCTAGTCCTATATATGGCCTGGTCCTAGTCCTATATAATGACCTGGTCCTATATAATGACCTGGTCCTAGTCCTTTATAATGACCTGGTCCTAGTCCTATATAATGACCTGGTCCTATATAATGACCTGGTCCTAGTCCTATATAATGGCCTGGTCCTAGTCCTATATAATGACCTGGTCCTATATAATGACCTGGTCCTATATAATAACCTGTCCTAGTCCTTTATAATGACCTGGTCCTAGTCCTATATAATGGCCTGGTCCTAGTCCTATATAATGACCTGGTCCTATATAATGACCTGGTCCTAGTCCTTTATAATGACCTGGTCCTAGTCCTATATAATGGCCTGGTCCTAGTCCTATATAATGACCTGGTCCTAGTCCTATATAATGACCTGGTCCTATATAATAACCTGGTCCTAGTCCTATATAATGACCTGGTCCTTTATAATGACCTGGTCCTAGTCCTATATAATGACCTGGTCCTGGTCCTATATAATGACCTGGTCCTAGTCCTATATAATGGCCTGGTCCTAGTCCTATATAATGACCTGGTCCTAGTCCTATATAATGACCTGGTCCTATATAATGACCTGGTCCTAGTCCTATATAATGGCCTGGTCCTAGTCCTATATAATGACCTGGTCCTAGTCCTATATATGACCTGGTCCTATATAATGACCTGGTCCTATATAATAACCTGGTCCTATATAATGACCTGGTCCTATATAATGACCTGGTCCTATAATGACCTGGTCCTTTATAATGACCTGGTCCTATATAATGACCTGGTCCTGGTCCTATATAATGACCTGGTCCTGGTCCTATATAATGACCTGGTCCTGGTCCTTTATAATGACCTGGTCCTAGTCCTTTATAATGACCTGGTCCTAGTCCTATATAATGACCTGGTCCTAGTCCTATATAATGACCTGGTCCTATATAATGACCTGGTCCTGGTCCTATATAATGACCTGGTCCTAGTCCTTTATAATGACCTGGTCCTAGTCCTATATAATGACCTGGTCCTAGTCCTATATAATGACCTGGTCCTATATAATGACCTGGTCCTAGTCCTATATAATGACCTGGTCCTATATAATGACCTGGTCCTAGTCCTATATAATGACCTAGTCCTATATAATGACCTGGTCCTAGTCCTATATAATGACCTGGTCCTATATAATGACCTGGTCCTAGTCCTATATAATGACCTGGTCCTAGTCCTATATAATGACCTGGTCCTAGTCCTTTATAATGACCTGGTCCTATATAATGACCTGGTCCTAGTCCTATATAATGACCTGGTCCTAGTCCTATATAATGACCTGGTCCTAGTCCTATATAATGACCTAGTCCTATATAATGACCTGGTCCTAGTCCTATATAATGACCTGGTCCTATATAATGACCTGGTCCTAGTCCTATATAATGACCTGGTCCTAGTCCTATATAATGACCTGGTCCTAGTCCTATATAATGACCTGGTCCTAGTCCTATATAATGACCTGGTCCTATATAATGACCTGGTCCTAGTCCTTTATAATGACCTGGTCCTATATAATGTCCTGGTCCTATATAATGACCTGGTCCTAGTCCTATATAATGACCTGGTCCTATATAATGACCTGGTCCTGGTCCTATATAATAACCTGGTCCTATATAATGACCTGGTCCTATATAATGACCTGGTCCTATAATGACCTGGTCCTTTATAATGACCTGGTCCTATATAATGACCTGGTCCTGGTCCTATATAATGACCTGGTCCTAGTCCTATATAATAACCTGGTCCTATATAATGACCTGGTCCTATATAATGACCTGGTCCTATAATGACCTGGTCCTTTATAATGACCTGGTCCTATATAATGACCTGGTCCTGGTCCTATATAATGACCTGGTCCTAGTCCTATATAATGACCTGGTCCTAGTCCTTTATAATGACCTGGTCCTAGTCCTATATAATGGCCTGGTCCTAGTCCTATAATAATGACCTGGTCCTATATAATGACCTGGTCCTGGTCCTATATAATAACCTGGTCCTATATAATGACCTGGTCCTATATAATGACCTGGTCCTTTATAATGACCTGGTCCTATATAATGACCTGGTCCTATATAATGACCTGGTCCTGGTCCTATATAATGGCCTGGTCCTAGTCCTATATAATGACCTGGTCCTAGTCCTATATAATGACCTGGTCCTAGTCCTATATAATGACCTGGTCCTATATAATGACCTGGTCCTGGTCCTATATAATAACCTGGTCCTATATAATGACCTGGTCCTATAATGACCTGGTCCTATATAATGACCTGGTCCTGGTCCTATATAATGACCTGGTCCTAGTCCTATATAATGACCTGGTCCTAGTCCTATATAATGGCCTGGTCCTAGTCCTATATAATGACCTGGTCCTAGTCCCTATATAATGACCTGGTCCTAGTCCTATATAATGACCTGGTCCTATATAATGACCTGGTCCTAGTCCTATATAATGGCCTGGTCCTAGTCCTATATAATGACCTGGTCCTAGTCCTATATAATGACTGGTCCTATATAATGACCTGGTCCTATATAATAACCTGGTCCTATATAATACCTGGTCCTATATAATGACCTGGTCCTATAATGACCTGGTCCTTTATAATGACCTGGTCCTATATAATGACCTGGTCCTGGTCCTATATAATGACCTGGTCCTGGTCCTATATAATGACCTGGTCCTGGTCCTTTATAATGACCTGGTCCTAGTCCTTTATAATGACCTGGTCCTAGTCCTATATAATGACCTGGTCCTAGTCCTATATAATGACCTGGTCCTATATAATGACCCTGGTCCTGGTCCTATATAATGACCTGGTCCTAGTCCTTTATAATGACCTGGTCCTAGTCTATATAATGACCTGGTCCTAGTCCTATATAATGACCTGGTCCCTATATAATGAACCTGGTCCTAGTCCTATTAATGACCTGGTCCTATATAATGACCTGGTCCTAGTCCTATATAATGAACCTAGTCCATATAATGACCTGGTCCTAGTCCTATATATGACCTGGTCCTATATAAATGACCTGGTCCTAGTCCTATATAATACCTGGTCCTAGTCCTATATAATGACCTGGTCCTAGTCCTTTATAATGACCTGGTCCTATATAATGACCTGGTCCTAGTCCTATATAATGACCTGGTCCTAGTCCTATATAATGACCTGGTCCTAGTCCTATATATGACCTAGTCCTATATAATGACCTGGTCCTAGTCCTATATAATGACCTGGTCCTATATAATGACCTGGTCCTAGTCCTATATAATGACCTGGTCCTAGTCCTATATAATGACCTGGTCCTAGTCCTATATAATGACCTGGTCCTAGTCCTTTATAATAACCTGGTCCTGGTCCTTTATAATGACCTGGTCCTAGTCCTATATATGACCTGGTCCTATATAATGACCTGGTCCTAGTCCTTTATAATGACCTGGTCCTATATAATGTCCTGGTCCTATATAATGACCTGGTCCTAGTCCTATATAATGACCTGGTCCTATATAATGACTGGTCCTGGTCCTATATAATACCTGGTCCTATATAATGACCTGGTCCTATATAATGACCTGGTCCTATAATGACCTGGTCCTTTATAATGACCTGGTCCTATATAATGACCTGGTCCTGGTCCTATATAATGACCTGGTCCTAGTCCTATATAATAACCTGGTCCTATATAATGACCTGGTCTATATAATGACCTGGTCCTATAATGACCTGGTCCTTTATAAATGACCTGGTCCTATATAATGACCTGGTCCTGGTCCTATATAATGACCTGGTCCTAGTCCTATATAATGACCTGGTCCTAGTCCTTTATAATGACCTGGTCCTAGTCCTATATAATGGCCTGGTCCTAGTCCTATATAATGACCTGGTCCTATATAATGACCTGGTCCTGGTCCTATATAATAACCTGGTCCTATATAATGACCTGGTCCTATATAATGACCTGGTCCTTTATAATGACCTGGTCCTATAATAATGACCTGGTCCTATATAATGACCTGGTCCTAGTCCTATATAATGACCTGGTCCTAGTCCTATATAATGACCTGGTCCTATATAATGACCTGGTCCTGGTCCTATATATAACCTGGTCCTATATAATGACCTGGTCCTATAATGACCTGGTCCTATATAATGACCTGGTCCTGGTCCTATATAATGACCTGGTCCTAGTCCTTTATAATGACCTGGTCCTAGTCCTATATAATGACCTGGTCCTAGTCCTATATAATGGCCTGGTCCTAGTCCTATATAATGACCTGGTCCTAGTCCTATATAATGACCTGATCCTATATAATGACCTGGTCCTAGTCCTATATAATGACCTGGTCCTATATAATGACCTGGTCCTAGTCCTATATAATGACCTGGTCCTATATAATAACCTGGTCCTAGTCCTATATAATGACCTGGTCTTATATAATGACCTGGTCCTAGTCCTATATAATGACCTGGTCCTATATAATGACCTGGTCCTAGTCCTATATAATAACCTGGTCCTAGTCCTATATAATGACCTGGTCCTATATAATGACCTGGTCCTGGTCCTATATAATGACCTGGTCCTAGTCCTTTATAATGACCTGGTCCTAGTCCTATATAATGACCTGGTCCTATATAATGACCTGGTCCTAGTCCTATATAATGGCCTGGTCCTAGTCCTATATAATGACCTGGTCCTAGTCCTATATAATGACCTGGTCCTATATAATGACCTGGTCCTAGTCCTATATAATGACCTGGTCCTATATAATGACCTGGTCCTAGTCCTATATAATGACCTGGTCCTATATAATAACCTGGTCCTAGTCCTATATAATGACCTGGTCCTATATAATGACCTGGTCCTAGTCCTATATAATGACCTGGTCCTATATAATGACCTGGTCCTAGTCCTATATAATAACCTGGTCCTAGTCCTATATAATGACCTGGTCCTATATAATGACCTGGTCCGAGTCCTATATATGACCTGGTCCTAGTCCTATATAATGACCTGGTCCTATATAATGACCTGGTCCTATATAATACCTGGTCCTATATAATGACCTGGTCCTATATAATGACCTGGTCCTATATATAACCTGGTCCTAGTCCTATATAATGACCTGGTCCTATATAATGACCTGGTCCTAGTCCTATATAATGACCTGGTCCTAGTCCTATATAATGACCTGTTCCTAAGTCCTATATAATAACCTGGTCCTATATAATAACCTGGTCCTATAATGACCTGGTCCTAGATAATAACCTGGTCCTATAATGACCTGGTCCTAGTCCTATATAATGACCTGGTCCTAGTCCTATATAATAACCTGTCCTAGTCCTATATAATGCCCTGGTCCTGGTCCTATATAATGGCCTGGTCCTAGTCCTATATAATGACCTGGTCCTAGTCCTATATAATGACCGGTCCTATATAATGACCTGTTCCTAGTCCTATATAATGACCTGGTCCTATATAATGACCTGGTCCTAGTCCTATATAATGACCTGGTCCTGGTCCTATAATGTCCTGGTCCTTATAATGACCTGGTCCTAGTCCTATATAATGACCTGGTCCTAGTCCTTATAATGACCTGGTCCTATATAGTCCTGGTCCTATATAATGACCTGGTCCTATATAATGACCTGGTCCTATATAATGACCTGGTCCTGGTCCTATATAATAACCTGGTCCTATATAATGACCTGGTCCTATATAATGACCTGGTCCTATAATGACCTGGTCCTTATAATGACCTGGTCCTATATAAGGACTGGTCCAGGTCCTTTATAATGACCTGGTCCTAGTCTATATAATCGCCTGGTCCTATATAATGACCTGGTCCTGGTCCTATATAATAACCTGGTCCTATATAATGACCTGGTCCTATAATGACCTGGTCCTATATAATGACCTGGTCCTATATAATGACCTGGTCCTAGTCCTATATAATGGCTGGTCCTAGTCCTATATAATGACCTGGTCCTAGCTATATAATGACCTGGTCCTATATAATGACCTGGTCCTAGTCCTATATAATGACCTGGTCCTATATAATGACCTGGTCCTAGTCCTATATAATGACCTGGTCCTAGTCCTATATAATGACCTGGTCCTATATAATGACCTGGTCCTATATAATGACCTGGTCCTAGTCCTATATAATGACCTGGTCCTATATAATGACCTGGTCCTAGTCCTATATAATAACCTGGTCCTAGTCCTATATAATGACCTGGTCCTATATAATGACCTGGTCCTAGTCCTATATAATGACCTGGTCCTAGTCCTATATAATGACCTGGTCCTATATAATGACCTGGTCCTATATAATAACTGGTCCTATATAATGACCTGGTCCTATATAATGACCTGGTCCTATAAATAACCTGGTCCTAGTCCTATATAATGACCTGGTCCTATATAATGACCTGGTCCTATATAATGACCTGGTCCTAGTCCTATATAATAACCTGGTCCTAGTCCTATATAATAACCTGGTCCTATATAATACCTGGTCCTATAATGACCTGGTCCTATATAATGACCTGGTCCTATATAATGACCTGGTCCTAGTCCTATATAATGGCTGGTCCTAGTCCTATATAATGACCTGGTCCTAGTCTATATAATGACCTGGTCCTATATAATGACCTGGTCCTCCTAGTCCTATATAATGACCTGGTCCTATATAATGACCTGGTCCTAGTCCTATATAATGACCTGGTCCTATATAATAACCTGGTCCTAGTCCTATATAATGACCTGGTCTATATAATGACCTGGTCCTAGTCCTATATAATGACCTGGTCCTATATAATGACCTGGTCCTAGTCCTATATAATAACCTGGTCCTAGTCCTATATAATGACCTGGTCCTATAATGACCTGGTCCTGGTCCTATATAATGACCTGGTCCTAGTCCTTTATAATGACCTGGTCCTAGTCCTATATAATGACCTGGTCCTATATAATGACCTGGTCCTAGTCCTATATAATGCCTGGTCCTAGTCCTATATAATGACCTGGTCTAGTCCTATATAATGACCTGGTCCTATATAATGACCTGGTCCTATATAATGACCTGGTCCTAGTCCTATATAATGACCTGGTCCTATATAATGACCTGGTCCTAGTCCTATATAATGACCTGGTCCTATATAATAACCTGGTCCTAGTCCTATATAATGACCTGGTCCTATATAATGACCTGGTCCTAGTCCTATATAATGACCTGGTCCTATATAATGACCTGGTCCTAGTCCTATATAATAACCTGGTCCTAGTCCTATATAATGACCTGGTCCTATATAATGACCTGGTCCTAGTCCTATATAATGACCTGGTCCTAGTCCTATATAATGACCTGGTCCTATATAATGACCTGGTCCTATATAATAACCTGGTCCTATATAATGACCTGGTCCTATATAATGACCTGGTCCTATATAAAACTGGTCCTAGTCCTATATAATGACCTGGTCCTATATAATGACCTGGTCCTAGTCCTATATAATGACCTGGTCCTAGTCCTATATAATGACCTGGTCCTAGTCCTATATAATAACCTGGTCCTATATAATAACCTGGTCCTATAATGACCTGGTCCTATATAATAACCTGGTCCTATAATGACCTGGTCCTAGTCCTATATAATGACCTGGTCCTAGTCCTATATAATGACCTGGTCCTATATAATGACCTGGTCCTGGTCCTATATAATAACCTGGTCCTATATAATGACCTGGTCCTATATAATGACCTGGTCTATAATGACCTGGTCCTTTATAATGACCTGGTCCTATATAATGACCTGGTCCTGGTCCTATATAATGACCTGGTCCTAGTCCTTTATAATGACCTGGTCCTAGTCCTATATAATGGCCTGGTCCTAGTCCTATATAATGACCTGGTCCTATATAATGACCTGGTCCTGGTCCTATATAATAACCTGGTCCTATATAATGACCTGGTCCTATATAATGACCTGGTCCTTTATAATGACCTGGTCCTTTATAATGACCTGGTCCTATATAATGACCTGGTCCTAGTCCTTTATAATGACCTGTTCCTAGTCCTATATAATGGCCTGGTCCTAGTCCTATATAATGACCTGGTCCTAGTCCTATATAATGACCTGGTCCTAGTCCTATATAATGACCTGGTCCTATATAATGACCTGGTCCTGGTCCTATATAATAACCTGGTCCTATATAATGACCTGGTCCTATAATGACCTGGTCCTATATAATGACCTGGTCCTGGTCCTATAATGACCTGGTCCTAGTCCTTTATAATGACCTGGTCCTAGTCCTATATAATGACCTGGTCCTATATAATGACCTGGTCCTAGTCCTATATAATGGCCTGGTCCTAGTCCTATATAATGACCTGGTCCTAGTCCTATATAATGACCTGGTCCTATATAATGACCTGGTCCTAGTCCTCTATAATGACCTGGTCCTATATAATGACCTGGTCCTAGTCCTATATAATGACCTGGTCCTATATAATAACCTGGTCCTAGTCCTATATAATGACCTGGTCTTATATAATGACCTGGTCCTAGTCCTATATAATGACCTGGTCCTATATAATGACCTGGTCCTAGTCCTATATAATAACCTGGTCCTAGTCCTATATAATGACCTGGTCCTATATAATGACCTGGTCCTGGTCCTATATAATGACCTGGTCCTAGTCCTTTATAATGACCTGGTCCTAGTCCTATATAATGACCTGGTCCTATATAATGACCTGGTCCTAGTCCTATATAATGGCCTGGTCCTAGTCCTATATAATGACCTGGTCCTATATAATGACCTGGTCCTATATAATGACCTGGTCCTAGTCCTATATAATGACCTGGTCCTATATAATGACCTGGTCCTAGTCCTATATAATGACCTGGTCCTATATAATAACCTGGTCCTAGTCCTATATAATGACCTGGTCCTATATAATGACCTGGTCCTAGTCCTATATAATGACCTGGTCCTATATAATGACCTGGTCCTAGTCCTATATAATAACCTGGTCCTAGTCCTATATAATGACCTGGTCCTATATAATGACCTGGTCCTAGTCCTATATAATGACCTGGTCCTAGTCCTATATAATGACCTGGTCCTATATAATGACCTGGTCCTATATAATAACCTGGTCCTATATAATGACCTGGTCCTATATAATGACCTGGTCCTATATAATAACCTGGTCCTAGTCCTATATAATGACCTGGTCCTATATAATGACCTGGTCCTAGTCCTATATAATGACCTGGTCCTAGTCCTATATAATGACCTGGTCCTAGTCCTATATAATAACCTGGTCCTATATAATAACCTGGTCCTATAATGACCTGGTCCTATATATAACCTGGTCCTATAATGACCTGGTCCTAGTCCTATATAATGACCTGGTCCTAGTCCTATATAATAACCTGGTCCTAGTCCTATATAATGCCCTGGTCCTGGTCCTATATAATGGCCTGGTCCTAGTCCTATATAATGACCTGGTCCTAGTCCTATATAATGACCTGGTCCTATATAATGACCTGGTCCTAGTCCTATATAATGACCTGGTCCTATATAATGACCTGGTCCTAGTCCTATATAATGACCTGGTCCTAGTCCTATATAATGTCCTGGTCCTTTATAATGACCTGGTCCTATATAATGTCCTGGTCCTTTATAATGACCTGGTCCTAGTCCTATATAATGACCTGGTCCTAGTCCTTTATAATGACCTGGTCCTATATAATGTCCTGGTCCTATATAATGACCTGGTCCTATATAAGGACCTGGTCCTATATAATGACCTGGTCCTGGTCCTATATAATAACCTGGTCCTATATAATGACCTGGTCCTATAATGACCTGGTCCTATATAATGACCTGGTCCTAGTCCTATATAATCGCCTGGTCCTATATAATGACCTGGTCCTGGTCCTATATAATAACCTGGTCCTAGTCCTATATAATCGCCTGGTCCTATATAATGACTGGTCCTATAATGACCTGGTCCTATATAATGACCTGGTCCTAGTCCTATATAATCGCCTGGTCCTATAATGACCTGGTCCAGGTCCTTTATAATGACCTGGTCCTAGTCCTATATAATCGCCTGGTCCTATATAATGACCTGGTCCTGGTCCTATATAATAACCTGGTCCTATATAATGACCTGGTCCTATAATGACCTGGTCCTAGTCCTTTATAATGACCTGGTCCTAGTCCTATATAATAACCTGGTCCTATATAATGACCTGGTCCTATAATGACCTGGTCCTATATAATGACCTGGTCCTATATAATGACCTGGTCCTGGTCCTATATAATGACCTGGTCCTAGTCCTTTATAATGACCTGGTCCTAGTCCTATATAATGACCTGGTCCTATATAATGACCTGGTCCTAGTCCTATATAATGGCCTGGTCCTAGTCCTATATAATGACCTGGTCCTAGTCCTATATAATGACCTGGTCCTATATAATGACCTGGTCCTAGTCCTATATAATGACCTGGTCCTATATAATGACCTGGTCCTAGTCCTATATAATGACCTGGTCCTAGTCCTATATAATGACCTGGTCCTATATAATGACCTGGTCCTATATAATGACCTGGTCCTAGTCCTATATAATGACCTGGTCCTATATAATGACCTGGTCCTAGTCCTATATAATAACCTGGTCCTAGTCCTATATAATGACCTGGTCCTATATAATGACCTGGTCCTAGTCCTATATAATGACCTGGTCCTAGTCCTATATAATGACCTGGTCCTATATAATGACCTGGTCCTATATAATAACCTGGTCCTATATAATGACCTGGTCCTATATAATGACCTGGTCCTATATAATAACCTGGTCCTAGTCCTATATAATGACCTGGTCCTATAATGACCTGGTCCTAGTCCTATATAATGACCTGGTCCTAGTCCTATATATAACCTGGTCCTAGTCCTATATAATAACCTGGTCCTATAATAATAACCTGGTCCTATAATGACCTGGTCCTATATAATGACCTGGTCCTATATAATGACCTGGTCCTAGTCCTATATAATGGCCTGGTCCTAGTCCTATATAATGACCTGGTCCTAGTCCTATATAATGACCTGGTCCTATATAATGACCTGGTCCTAGTCCTATATAATGACCTGGTCCTATATAATGACCTGGTCCTAGTCCTATATAATGACCTGGTCCTATATAATAACCTGGTCCTAGTCCTATATAATGACCTGGTCTTATATAATGACCTGGTCCTAGTCCTATATAATGACCTGGTCCTATATAATGACCTGGTCCTGGTCCTATATAATAACCTGGTCCTATATAATGACCTGGTCCTATATAATGACCTGGTCCTATAATGACCTGGTCCTTATAATGACCTGGTCCTATATAATGACCTGGTCCTGGTCCTATATAATGACCTGGTCCTAGTCCTTTATAATGACCTGGTCCTAGTCCTATATAATGGCCTGGTCCTAGTCCTATATAATGACCTGGTCCTATATAATGACCTGGTCCTGGTCCTATATAATAACTGGTCCTATATAATGACCTGGTCCTATATAATGACCTGGTCCTTTATAATGACCTGGTCCTTTATAATGACCTGGTCCTATATAATGACCTGGTCCTAGTCCTTTATAATGACCTGTTCCTAGTCCTATATAATGGCCTGGTCCTAGTCCTATATAATGACCTGGTCCTAGTCCTATATAATGACCTGGTCCTAGTCCTATAAACCTGGTCCTATATAATGACCTGGTCCTGGTCCTATATAATAACCTGGTCCTATATAATGACTGGTCCTATAATGACCTGGTCCTATATAATGACCTGGTCCTGGTCCTATATAATGACCTGGTCCTAGTCCTTTATAATGACCTGGTCCTAGTCCTATATAATGACCTGGTCCTATATAATGACCTGGTCCTAGTCCTATATAATGGCCTGGTCCTAGTCCTATATAATGACCTGGTCCTAGTCCTATATAATGACCTGGTCCTATATAATGACCTGGTCCTAGTCCTATATAATGACCTGGTCCTATATAATGACCTGGTCCTAGTCCTATATAATGACCTGGTCCTATATAATAACCTGGTCCTAGTCCTATAATGACCTGGTCTTATATAATGACCTGGTCCTAGTCCTATATAATGACCTGGTCCTATATAATGACCTGGTCCTAGTCCTATATAATAACCTGGTCCTAGTCCTATATAATGACCTGGTCCTATATAATGACCTGGTCCTGGTCCTATATAATGACCTGGTCCTAGTCCTTTATAATGACCTGGTCCTAGTCCTATATAATGACCTGGTCCTATATAATGACCTGGTCCTAGTCCTATATAATGGCCTGGTCCTAGTCCTATATAATGACCTGGTCCTATATAATGACCTGGTCCTATATAATGACCTGGTCCTAGTCCTATATAATGACCTGGTCCTATATAATGACCTGGTCCTCCTATATAATGACCTGGTCCTATATAATAACCTGGTCCTAGTCCTATATAATGACCTGGTCCTATATAATGACCTGGTCCTAGTCCTATATAATGACCTGGTCCTATATAATGACCTGGTCCTAGTCCTATATAATAACCTGGTCCTAGTCCTATATAATGACCTGGTCCTATATAATGACCTGGTCCTAGTCTATATAATGACCTGGTCCTAGTCCTATATAATGACCTGGTCCTATATAATGACCTGGTCCTATATAATAACCTGGTCCTATATAATGACCTGGTCCTATATAATGACCTGGTCCTATATAATAACCTGGTCCTAGTCTATATAATGACCTGGTCCTATATAATGACCTGGTCCTAGTCCTATATAATGACCTGGTCCTAGTCCTATATAATGACCTGGTCCTAGTCCTATATAATAACCTGGTCCTATATAATAACCTGGTCCTATAATGACCTGGTCCTATATAATAACCTGGTCCTATAATGACCTGGTCCTAGTCCTATATAATGACCTGGTCCTAGTCTATATAATAACCTGGTCCTAGTCCTATATAATGCCCTGGTCCTGGTCCTATATAATGGCCTGGTCCTAGTCCTATATAATGACCTGGTCCTAGTCCTATATAATGACCTGGTCCTATATAATGACCTGGTCCTAGTCCTATATAATGACCTGGTCCTATATAATGACCTGGTCCTAGTCCTATATAATGACCTGGTCCTAGTCCTATATAATGTCCTGGTCCTTTATAATGACCTGGTCCTATATAATGTCCTGGTCCTTTATAATGACCTGGTCCTAGTCCTATATAATGACCTGGTCCTAGTCCTTTATAATGACCTGGTCCTATATAATGTCCTGGTCCTATATAATGACCTGGTCCTATATAAGGACCTGGTCCTATATAATGACCTGGTCCTGGTCCTATATAAACCTGGTCCTATAATGACCTGGTCCTATAATGACCTGGTCCTATATAATGACCTGGTCCTAGTCCTATATAATCGCCTGGTCCTATATAATGACCTGGTCCTGGTCCTATATAATAACCTGGTCCTAGTCCTATATAATCGCCTGGTCCTATATAATGACCTGGTCCTATAATGACCTGGTCCTATATAATGACCTGGTCCTAGTCCTATATAATCGCCTGGTCCTATATAATGACCTGGTCCAGGTCCTTTATAATGACCTGGTCCTAGTCCTATATAATCGCCTGGTCCTATATAATGACCTGGTCCTGGTCCTATATATAACCTGGTCCTATATAATGACCTGGTCCTATAATGACCTGGTCCTAGTCCTTTATAATGACCTGGTCCTAGTCCTATATAATAACCTGGTCCTATATAATGACCTGGTCCTATAATGACCTGGTCCTATATAATGACCTGGTCCTATATAATGACCTGGTCCTGGTCCTATATAATGACCTGGTCTAGTCCTTTATAATGACCTTGTCCTAGTCCTATATAATGACCTGGTCCTATATAATGACCTGGTCCTAGTCCTATATAATGGCCTGGTCCTAGTCCTATATAATGACCTGGTCCTAGTCCTATATAATGACCTGGTCCTATATAATGACCTGGTCCTAGTCCTATATAATGACCTGGTCCTATATAATGACCTGGTCCTAGTCCTATATAATGACCTGGTCCTAGTCCTATATAATGACCTGGTCCTATATAATGACCTGGTCCTATATAATGACCTGGTCCTAGTCCTATATAATGACCTGGTCCTATATAATGACCTGGTCCTAGTCCTATATAATAACCTGGTCCTAGTCCTATATAATGACTGGTCCTATATAATGACCTGGTCCTAGTCCTATATAATGACCTGGTCCTAGTCCTATATAATGACCTGGTCCTATATAATGACCTGGTCCTATATAATAACCTGGTCCTATATAATGACCTGGTCCTATATAATGACCTGGTCCTATATAATAACCTGGTCCTAGTCCTATATAATGACCTGGTCCTATATAATGACCTGGTCCTAGTCCTATATAATGACCTGGTCCTAGTCCTATATAATAACCTGGTCCTAGTCCTATATAATAACCTGGTCCTATATAATAACCTGGTCCTATAATGACCTGGTCCTATATAATGACCTGGTCCTATATAATGACCTGGTCCTAGTCCTATATAATGGCCTGGTCCTAGTCCTATATAATGACCTGGTCCTAGTCCTATATAATGACCTGGTCCTATATAATGACCTGGTCCTAGTCCTATATAATGACCTGGTCCTATATAATGACCTGGTCCTAGTCCTATATAATGACCTGGTCCTATATAATAACCTGGTCCTAGTCCTATATAATGACCTGGTCTTATATAATGACCTGGTCCTAGTCCTATATAATGACCTGGTCCTATATAATGACCTGGTCCTGGTCCTATATAATAACCTGGTCCTATATAATGACCTGGTCCTATATAATGACCTGGTCCTATAATGACCTGGTCCTTTATAATGACCTGGTCCTATATAATGACCTGGTCCTGGTCCTATATAATGACCTGGTCCTAGTCCTTATAATGACCTGGTCCTAGTCCTATATAATGGCCTGGTCCTAGTCCTATATAATGACCTGGTCCTATATAATGACCTGGTCCTGGTCCTATATAATAACCTGGTCCTATATAATGACCTGGTCCTATATAATGACCTGGTCCTTTATAATGACCTGGTCCTTTATAATGACCTGGTCCTATATAATGGCCTGGTCCTAGTCCTATATAATGACCTGGTCCTATATAATGACCTGGTCCTGGTCCTATATAATGACCTGGTCCTAGTCCTTTATAATGACCTGTTCCTAGTCCTATATAATGGCCTGGTCCTAGTCCTATATAATGACCTGGTCCTAGTCCTATATAATGACCTGGTCTAGTCCTATCCTATATAATGACCTGGTCCTATATAATGACCTGGTCCTGGTCCTATATAAAACCTGGTCCTATATAATGACCTGGTCCTATAATGACCTGGTCCTATATAATGACCTGGTCCTGTCCTATATAATGACCTGGTCCTAGTCCTTTATAATGACCTGGTCCTAGTCCTATATAATGACCTGGTCCTATATAATGACCTGGTCCTAGTCCTATATAATGGCCTGGTCCTAGTCCTATATAATGACCTGGTCCTAGTCCTATATAATGACCTGGTCCTATATAATGACCTGGTCCTAGTCCTATATAATGACCTGGTCCTATATAATGACCTGGTCCTAGTCCTATATAATGACCTGGTCCTATATAAAACCTGGTCCTAGTCCTATATAATGACCTGGTCTTATATAATGACCTGGTCCTAGTCCTATATAATGACCTGGTCCTATATAATGACCTGGTCCTAGTCCTATAAAAACTGGTCCTAGTCCTATATAATGACCTGGTCCTATATAATGACCTGGTCCTGGTCCTATATAATGACCTGGTCCTAGTCCTTTATAATGACCTGGTCCTAGTCCTATATAATGACCTGGTCCTATATAATGACCTGGTCCTAGTCCTATATAATGGCCTGGTCCTAGTCCTATATAATGACCTGGTCCTATATAATGACCTGGTCCTATATAATGACCTGGTCTAGTCCTATATAATGACCTGGTCCTATATAATGACCTGGTCCTAGTCCTATATAATGACCTGGTCCTATATAATAACTGGTAGTCCTATATAATGACCTGGTCCTATATAATGACCTGGTCCTAGTCCTATATAATGACCTGGTCCTATATAATGACCTGGTCCTAGTCCTATATAATAACCTGGTCCTAGTCCTATATAATGACCTGGTCCTATATAATGACCTGGTCCTAGTCCTATATAATGACCTGGTCCTAGTCCTATATAATGACCTGGTCCTATATAATGACCTGGTCCTATATAATAACTGGTCCTATATAATGACCTGGTCCTATATAATGACCTGGTCCTATATAATACCTGGTCCTAGTCCTATATAATGACCTGGTCCTATATAATGACCTGGTCCTAGTCCTATATAATGACCTGGTCCTAGTCCTATATAATGACCTGGTCCTAGTCCTATATATACCTGGTCCTATATAATAACCTGGTCCTATAATGACCTGGTCCTATATAATAACCTGGTCCTATAATGACCTGGTCCTAGTCCTATATAATGATGGTCCTAGTCCTATATATAACCTGGTCCTAGTCCTATATAATGCCCTGGTCCTGGTCCTATATAATGGCCTGGTCCTAGTCCTATATAATGACCTGGTCCTAGTCCTATATAATGACCTGGTCCTATATAATGACCTGGTCCTAGTCCTATATAATGACCTGGTCCTATATAATGACCTGGTCCTAGTCCTATATAATGACCTGGTCCTAGTCCTATATAATGTCCTGGTCCTTATAATGACCTGGTCCTATATAATGTCCTGGTCCTTTATAATGACCTGGTCCTAGTCCTATATAATGACCTGGTCCTAGTCCTTTATAATGACCTGGTCCTATATAATGTCCTGGTCCTATATAATGACCTGGTCCTATATAAGGACCTGGTCCTATATAATGACCTGTCCTGGTCCTATATAATAACCTGGTCCTATATAATGACCTGGTCCTATAATGACCTGGTCCTATATAATGACCTGGTCCTAGTCCTATATAATCGCCTGGTCCTATATAATGACCTGGTCCTGGTCCTATATAATACCTGGTCCTAGTCCTATATAATCGCCTGGTCCTATATAATGACCTGGTCCTATAATGACCTGGTCCTATATAATGACCTGGTCCTAGTCCTATATAATCGCCTGGTCCTATATAATGACCTGGTCCAGGTCCTTTATAATGACCTGGTCCTAGTCCTATATAATCGCCTGGTCCTATATAATGACCTGGTCCTGGTCCTATATAATAACTGGTCCTATTAATGACCTGGTCCTATAATGACCTGGTCCTAGTCCTTTATAATGACCTGGTCCTAGTCCTATATAATAACCTGGTCCTATATAATGACCTGGTCCTATAATGACCTGGTCCTATATAATGACCTGGTCCTATATAATGACCTGGTCCTGGTCCTATATAATGACCTGGTCCTAGTCCTTATAATGACCTGGTCCTAGTCCTATATAATGACCTGGTCCTATATAATGACCTGGTCCTAGTCCTATATAATGGCCTGGTCCTAGTCCTATATAAATGACCTGGTCCTAGTCCTATATAATGACCTGGTCTATATAATGACCTGGTCCTAGTCCTATATAATGACCTGGTCCTATATAATGACCTGGTCCTAGTCCTATATAATGACCGTCCTAGTCCTATATAAGACCTGGTCCTATATAATGACCTGGTCCTATATAATGACCTGGTCCTAGTCCTATATAATGACCTGGTCCTTATAATGACCTGGTCCTAGTCCTATATAATAACCTGGTCCTAGTCCTATATAATGACCTGGTCCTATATAATGACCTGGTCCTAGTCCTATATAATGACCTGGTCCTAGTCCTATATAATGACCTGGTCCTATATAATGACCTGGTCCTATATAATAACCTGGTCCTATATAATGACCTGGTCCTATATAATGACCTGGTCCTATATAATAACCTGGTCCTAGTCCTATATAATGACTGGTCCTATATAATGACCTGGTCCTAGTCCTTATAATGACTGGTCCTAGTCCTATATAATAACCTGGTCCTAGTTCTATATAATAACCTGGTCCTATATAATAACCTGGTCCTATAATGACCTGGTCCTATATAATGACCTGGTCCTATATAATGACCTGGTCCTAGTCCTATATAATGGCCTGGTCCTAGTCCTATATATGACCTGGTCCTAGTCCTATATAATGACCTGGTCCTATATAATGACCTGGTCCTAGTCCTATATAATGACCTGGTCCTATATAATGACCTGGTCCTAGTCCTATATAATGACCTGGTCCTATAATAAACCTGGTCCTCCTAATATAATGACCTGGTCTTATATAATGACCTGGTCCTAGTCCTATATAATGACCTGGTCCTATATAATGACCTGGTCCTAGTCCTATATAATACCTGGTCCTAGTCCTATATAATGACCTGGTCCTATATAATGACCTGGTCCTGGTCCTATATAATGACCTGGTCCTAGTCCTTTATAATGACCTGGTCCTAGTCCTATATAATGACCTGTGTCCTATATAATGACCTGGTCCTAGTCTATATAATGGCCTGGTCCTAGTCCTATATAATGACCTGGTCCTAGTCTATATAATGACCTGGTCCTATATAATGACCTGGTCCTATATAATGACCTGGTCCTAGTCCTATATGACCTGGTCCTATATAATGACCTGGTCCTAGTCTATATAATGACCTGGTCCTATATAATAACCTGGTCCTAGTCCTATATAATGACCTGGTCCTATATAATGACCTGGTCCTAGTCCTATATAATGACCTGGTCCTATATAATGACCTGGTCCTAGTCCTATATAATAACCTGGTCCTAGTCCTATATAATGACCTGGTCCTATATAATGACCTGGTCCTAGTCCTATATAATGACCTGGTCCTAGTCCTATATAATGACCTGGTCCTATATAATGACCTGGTCCTATATAATAACCTGGTCCTATATAATGACCTGGTCCTATATAATGACCTGGTCCTATATAATAACCTGGTCCTAGTTATATAATGACCTGGTCCTATATAATGACCTGGTCCTAGTCCTATATAATGACCTGGTCCTAGTCCTATATAATGACCTGGTCCTAGTCCTATATAAATAACCTGGTCCTATATAAAACCTGGTCCTATAATGACCTGGTCCTATATAATAACCTGGTCCTATAATGACCTGGTCTAGTCCTATATAATGACCTGGTCCTAGTCCTATATAATAACCTGGTCCTAGTCCTATAATGCCCTGGTCCTGGTCCTATATAATGGCCTGGTCCTAGTCCTATATAATGACCTGGTCCTCCTATATAATGACCTGGTCCTATATAATGACCTGGTCCTAGTCCTATAATGACCTGGTCCTAGTCCTATATAATGACCTGGTCCTGGTCCTATATAATGTCCTGGTCCTTTATAATGACCTGGTCCTAGTCCTATATAATGACTGGTCCTAGTCCTTTATAATGACCTGGTCCTATATAATGTCCTGGTCCTATATAATGACCTGGTCCTATATAATGACCTGGTCCTATATAATGACCTGGTCCTGGTCCTATATAATAACCTGGTCCTATATAATGACCTGGTCCTATATAATGACCTGGTCCTATAATGACCTGGTCCTTTTAATGACCTGGTCCTATATAAGGACCTGGTCCAGGTCCTTATAATGACCTGGTCCTAGTCCTATATAATCGCCTGGTCCTATATAATGACCTGGTCCTATATAATAACCTGGTCCTATATAATGACCTGGTCCTATAATGACCTGGTCCTATATAATGACCTGGTCCTGGTCCTATATAATGACCTGGTCCTAGTCCTTATAATGACCTGGTCCTAGTCCTATATAATGACCTGGTCCTATATAAAGACCTGGTCCTAGTCCTAATATGGCCTGTCCTAGTCCTATATAAGACCTGGTCCTAGTCCTATATAATGACCTGGTCCTATATAATGACTGGTCCTAGTCCTATATAATGACCTGGTCCTATATAATGACCTGGTCCTAGTCCTATATAATGACCTGGTCCTATATAATAACCTGGTCCTAGTCCCTATAAATGACCTGGTCCTATATAATGACCTGGTCCTATATAATGACCTGGTCCTAGTCCTAATATAATGACCTGGTCCTATATAATGACCTGGTCCTAGTCCTATAATATAACTGGTCTCTCTATATAATGACCTGTCCTATATAATGCTGGTCCTAGCCTATCATAATGACCTGGTCTAGTCCTATATAATGACCTGGTCCTATATAATGACCTGGTCCTATATAATAACCTGGTCCTATATAATGACCGGGTCCTTATAATGCCTGGTTCTATATAATGACCTGGTCCTAGTCCCTATAATGACTGGTCCTTATATTAATGACCTGGTCCTAGTCCTAATAATGACTGGTCCTAGTCCTATATAATAACCTGGTCCTAGTCCTATATAATAACCTGGTCCTATATAATAACCTGGTATATAAGGACTGGTCCTATATAATAACTAGTCCTATGAATGACCTGGTCCTTTAGTCCTTATATAAGGACCTGTCCTAGTCCTATATAATGACCTGGTCCTAGTCCTATATAATGCCCTGGTCTGGTCCTATATAAGGGCCTGTCCTAGTCCTATATAATGACCTGGTCCTAGTCTATATAATGACTGGTCCTATATAAATGACCTGGTCCGAGTCATATATAATGACCTGGTCCTATATAATGACTGGTCCTGTCCTAATAATAACATGGTCCTAGTACTGACGGTCTATAATGACCTGGTCCTATATAAGACCTGGTCCTATATAATGACCGGTGGTCCTATATAATGACCTGGTTCTAGTCCTTTATAATGACCTGGTCCT